>NW_004444134.1:4316570-4342493 GCF_000243295.1 Trichechus manatus latirostris | reverse complement strand
AAAAGTATATATAAAGAACTCCTACGACTTAACAACAACAACAACAACAAAAAGCAAACAACCCAATCAAAAAATAGGCAAAGGACTTAAATAGACATTTCACCAAAGAAGACAATGGCCAACAAGCACATAAAAATATGCTCAATGTCATCAATCATTAGGAAAATGCAAATCAAAACCACAGTAAGAAATTACTTTACCCCTGCGAAGATTGCTATGATAAAAAACAAAAACAAATACAGAAAACAACAGGTGTTGGTGAGGATGTGGAGAAATTGGAACCCTCATCCGTTGCTGGTGGGATTGTTAAATGTTGCAACTGCTGTGGAAAACAGTTTGGCAAGTCTTCAAAAAGTTAAATATTGAATTACTATACTGCCCAGCAATTCTACCCAAAAGAGTTGAAAGCAGGAATGCACACAGATATTTGAATACCAATATTCATAACAGCATTATTCACAATAGCCAAAAGGTGGAAATGCAAATGGCCATCAACAGATGAATGGATAAAGAAAATGTGGTGCATATATACAATGGAGCCATAAAGAGAAATGAAGTCCTGATAGATTCTACATGGATGAATCTTGAAAACATTATGCTGAGTGAAATAAGTCAGACACAAAAAGGCCAATATTGTAGGATCCTGCTTATATATGAATAGGTAAATATATAGAGACTAAAGTTTATTAGTGGTTACCAGGAATTCGGGGGAAGAGGAATGAGACAATCATTCCTTAGGGAGCACTGAGCTTCTGTTAAAGGTGATGGAAAAATTTGGAAAGGGATAGTGGTGATGGTTGCACAACATGTTGAACATAAGTAATGTCATTGACTTATACATGTAAAAATGAAATGGCAAATATTTTGTTATATAGATATATAATTAACACAATAAAATTTTTTTGGCCTAAAAAAATTTTGGAGGGAGAAAAGCAGATAAGGACAGAGGGGGGCAGAGAACATATTTATCAGTTTTCCATTGGAGTTCATTCCATTCCTGTTTGAATATCAAGCAAGTTGATGAAAAAAATCTGATTTCCATAGCATGAAAACCAAACAAAACCCGTTGCCATCAAGTCGATTTCGACTTATAGTGACCATATAGGACAGAGTAGAACTGCTCCACAGGGTTTCCAAGGAGCAGCTGGTGGGTTCGAACTGCCAACCTTTTGGTTAGCACTCAAATGTTTAACCACTGCACCACCAGGGCTCCTCCATAGCATTAGGCCTCTCAAAATTGCTGATATTTCTTAACAGTCATATATAAGCAGCCAAAAAATAATATTCCCTTACTTTTATATAGCACTTGAGTTTTGACAAGTTACTTTCACCAATATTATCTTCTCATAAGAAACTTCCAGTGTAAAAGTAGGTCTGAACAACAACAACAATGGAAAAGCCCTGCAGCCATCATGAGCTTCACTTTATTGCTGAGAAAATTGAGGACTGAAGAAGTCAAGTGACTTGCCAGAGATTAGACAATGGCTTTGTCTCAAAACTGAGTTGTCACAACAACTTGAAAGATGTAGAATGTACATTTTAATTTAACAACTCATGAGCAAAATAGGGAGTTCGCTTTAAAAGGCTTGAATAATGTGGACAACAACTACACATCTTCAAACTGTATTAGCTTTTACAGATTATTGCAATTCACCCTTCTTTAAGAGATAAGGAGACTGAGGCTTAGAGAGGTTAATGTTCTATGATTCTAGAAGCTACTCAAACCTGTTTTATGACTTAACACTTTAAGAATGATTAATTACATTTTTTATTCTACTTGTTAAAACATCATGGAAAGGTAAAGAAGCACTGAATTTGCAAGCATAAATAAAGATATTGCAAAAGGGACGTAGGTCCTGTTTTCAGTACAGAAGAGAACATTCATGTCATATTCTAAACTTCACCAATCATTCCCAGTCATCTCACAGAAGCTCAGCTGCCAGACCTGGGAAAATGACCTCAAGATACAACCAATCCATTGACCTGAATAGAGGAAGTCACACCGATGCCACCAGAGGCAGGGGGATGTCTACTTTTAAACATCACCATCTTCTCCAGCAGGTAAAGTCAATGAAACAAGTGCTTGCTGAAAAACTACTCGGAGCCAAATACTGTAGGGTAACACCATTATTGCTATTCTTGCCCTTGGAAGGCCTGTGATTTAGTGCCAAGGAGACAGAAGTTGCAGCATTAATCTACTAGGTGCGATGTTGGGGGAGGAAGGAGACATTTACTCTAACTGCATGGTGAATGAAGACTTCACATTTTTTATGGCTCTTGGGGCAGGATTTCAAAAAACAGACAATAGAAGAAATTGGATTCCAACTCCAACACTATTCTGCTTCAGGAAACAGTGCAGGCTACCAGCTGGTTGTGTAACTTCCACTCGGCATAAAGAAATACAAGATGCAGGTCGCAACAGGTTGCTCAAGATGATGGTTGTGATGGTCTGTGGCCCCTCAGAGCTGGGTGTAAGCCAAGCACTCCATTCCCGAGCCACATGAGGCCCTTCTCAAGTCTGCACTTGAGAGGCAAGCTTCAAAGACACATGCTGCGCTGTATTCCCTGCGCCCAGCCCCAGGGACTCTTTGTTTTCACTGCACTTATTTTCATTAACTGTAAGGTGAAGAAGTGGGGAGGCGGGTAGACAATTTGCAAGCTGCAAAATGAAGCCCATTATTTTATGCCCCAGGAAGGAGCCAAGTGAGTAAGAAGGTGTGTTTTCAATGGAAGCCAAAAGTTAATGGAGATAGGCAAGAAGCACAGAAATCTATTTGCTCAAAAATATCTCTCTTCCCTCATGGCCCAGCTAACCCAGGTGGTAACTTTGACCAAATTAGAACAAACAAACATGCTTTTCTTAAATTTTAGCCTTCATACTCCCCCTCCCAGCCAAGCACCCCTGGGCCTAGGGGACTTGCACAGCCACACAGCAGCCTTGTTTTCCCTACAGTTTAGAGTATGGCAGACTTCAACCAGCTATACCTGGACTCAGTCAGCAGTTGCTATTTGAAGGGGCCCTGAAGGAGGAAGGAGTAGGGAGAAGTGAAGCAGGCCCCGGTGTCGTGGGGACTTTGTCCAGGCCTGGAGGCTTCTTAAGGGAATGTCTTTGGAGCACGGAAGATAGATGATGGATACAGGTAGGGAGGGGAAAAGCCAAACATACAATGCTACCCAGGGTCTGAGAGAGCCCATCTGCCACTGAAGCATCTTTCTAAGGTACTGATGGCAGGTGCCACAGTATATTATGGCATAGTAGAATTCTCAAAGTGTGCTCATAAGGCCAATAGCTTCAGCATCAGCATCAACTGGGAAATTATTACAAGAAACACGAATTCTTAGACCAAATCAGAAACTCTGGGGGTGGGTCCGGCAACCTTGGCTTTAACAAGCCCTCCAGGAGATTCTGATATTCCCCAAAATCTGAGAGCCATTGGCCAAGATTGAGTCTTTCAGACCATGGGTTTGGATCCTAGCTCTACTTACCCATTAACTCTGTGACCCTTGAGGAGTCACTGAACCTGCCCAAGTCCCTGTGTCCTCTTTTATGTATAAACTGAGATGATCACAGTCAGTACTAGCTCATATAGAGTCATTTTGGAAATTGAGATACCATATGTAAGACACTTTGAAACAGAGTAGGCAGTATATGAATGCTTGCAATTATTGATGCTAGCCAGAATTAAAGCATCACGTTTACCTAGAAGCCTGCAAACCACCACTGCCCCCAAGCCAGCCTTCCCATTCAGCTGGCTCCTCTGAGAAGGAAGCAGGAAGGCTGTGGGGGAGAAGCCAGCTTGGCCATGCTGTCTGTATCTCTGGCACTCGCTCATGGGCCCACTGACTCATGAGTGCCGATTGGGCACCAGGACCCTGCACAGGCTTGGGGACATAAGCGAGTCCTGGCCTCTCATGCCTGACCATCCACAGGGAGAGACCGATATCCAGCTAACAGCCCCCAGGGTCCCTGTAAAACTATGACTGCCAGAAGAGCTATAAGCCAAAGGACACAGGCTGTGAGGGCATATAAGGGGAGCGAGCTGGTAGGAGGGGCACTGGACCTAGCTGGAGGTGTCAAAGAAGGCTTCCCCAGAAAGCAGGGTCTCAGCTAAGATCAGCATGGGTAATGGTGATAACTCACTCTTTACAAGCACTGACTATGTGCCAGGCATCACCATGTGCCAGCACTTAAATATTTTAAATCCTCATTGTAAGTAATGTCTTGGTCCGCATTTTACAGATGAGGAAAGTGAAAGACAAAGATGGTTACCTTGACCAAGGTCACAGAGCAGAGGAGTGGCAGAGATGGGATTTGAACCCAAGCAGACAGGGACCTGTGCCAGTGCTCTTACTATGCACAATTGGCAGAGAGCTGCTGCCTGGTGACTGGCAGGCAGGGAGGTCAGGGAGAGGTGTGAAATGGTGCTGGAGGGGTAGCAGGGAGCAAGTCATGCAGGTCTCATGGGTACATGTTTTTGTCCTGAGAGCAGAGAAATACCATGTAAGGGTTGACAGGGCACCATCATATACGTGTTCTTCCTCACTAGTGGATTGTAGGACAGTGAGAAGGGGTGTGCAGAAGCCCAGGTAAGGAATGAGGCTGGAATAGTCGAGGGTGATAGCAAAGCAGATGAAGGAAGTGGGTGGATCTGCTGCTCTTGTGAGGTCCTCTGAAACTATTTCACATCTCCGCAATCCTTACTAACTCAGCTCTTCAGTGGCCCACTTTGACAACCAACGTGAACAGTAAGCTCTGTACTGTGCAGCATACAACCTATAAGCCTGCCCCCACCCACCGCCCCCACAAATCACACAGTAAGAGACTAATTCGTGGTGTGGAAAACCATGTGGTTAGGTGGAAAAACGCAAGCTATAAAACTGATGGTATCCTGTATGTTTCCAATTTCACCGCACACACACACACACATAAGAAAAATACTCAAGGGATGTATGCTAGAATGTTAACTGTGGCTATCACTAAGAAGAAAGAGTAAAGTTGATTTTTATTATTTTTTTTCTATGTGTGTGTGCATGTGTGTTTTTGCATCCTTCCCCTTTTGCAGTGATCATATATTATTTTTGTAAGCAGAAAAATAAATAAGCACTATTTTTAAGCTGTTTATTCATATATGAGGCTAATCACAAATTCTGGAACTCAAACTTGGCATGAGTTTGGCCATCTGTACCAGGGAGACAGCTTGGAAGGGAGCCGGCTTACAGATTGGCTCAGTTCTATCACGGCTTACGCCTGACTCCTGGTGAACAGGGACACTACGGTCGGACTTCTATTTTAAGATAGCTACATAACTATGTCATGGAAGTTTATTTATTGACTCATTTTGTTGCTTAACAAACATACAGATCACATTCTATCTGCCAAGCATGATGGAAATATAAAAGTAAACTTAGGATATTACCTATTTGTGAACATGGCTTATCGCTACTTTTGGTCAAGTTTTCTTTTTATGATTCAATTGCTTGGTAGTTTTATTCATATAGGTTCTGCTCCATTACTGTGATGTTTATTGCTAAGTGCAGTGGTTAAGAGCTTGGCTGCTAACCAAAAGGTCGGCAGTTCGAATCCATCAGCTGCTTCTTGGAAACCCTATTGGGCAGTTCTACCCTGTCTTATAGGGTCGCTATGAGTCCGAATCAACTTGACAGTAACGGATTCAGGTTTTATTGAGAATGGACATTTTTCTTGGTACATTTTCTCATTACAATGAGTCCAGAAGCAACTAATTTTTATATATAAATTAATATCTGATCACTTTACGGGACTATATTAGTTTTTCAAACTCTACTCTTTGATTTTCAAAGTGTACAATCGTGCGGAAAGAGTTGTTTCTTCTGAAATAGAGCCGTTCTGATTTCAGAACTCTGTCCACGCTGGATTATGACTCCTTCAGATGCACTCTCCACCCTCCTCCATTTCCTCTGCCTCTCAGGACCGGAAGCGCAGCTGCCGCCTCCCTCGGTTGTGAGCTGCTCAGCCCTCTCCATGCCTTTGTAAATAGTCCCAAAATTAAATACTTTTCCCTTTAAGTGCCCTCTGGGTTGGACTGGAGACTGCTGCGCCAGTCTATTGCCTATAGCGTCCCTCGTGGAGCAGTGAGAGAGCAGGGAAGTCTCTCTCCCTACACCCCACACCCCTCCCCATTTTAATGGGAATGTTTTGAGGTTCTGTAGAACATTGAGTTTTAAAATTTTTGCTTTTATGAAAATTTGTTGTTAACCCTACTATTAAAAATATTTACTTCTGCCTGGTTCCCACTTAAGTTATAAATGCCTTTGAGGGCTGCAGCTGTCTGGAATACATCTACAAAATGTCTGCTACAGTGCCTTCAAATTGTAGTCACTACACAGATGCTAATTCATAAAACGTAAGATACCCACAGCATTTATATTATAGGAAATCCATACTTTCTAATATAACATGAAAATCCAAATTCCTCATTTGGAATTGGTAATATTGCCCAGGTTGGAAAACTTGTATCTGGAAAAGATGAGCAACAACTATCCTAATTGTAGCAAATGGAACAGCTCTCTGCAAGTCCTTATCATCATTATAATTAAATTTAGAAGTTTGGCCACATGCCATTGAAAAAAACTACAAAAATAAACTTAGCACGTTAAGGAGTAGGGTGTGTTTTGGTGATTATACTGATTTTTTTCAGAATCAGTAAATACTTTGAAAGGTATATAAGTGGCTTACATTGGGAAGGTCAGTTCCCAATCGCTAAGTTCCACTGTGAACAGGCAAAAGATATCTGACTCTCAAGGGCACCTGGTTATTGGACTGGTTTTTCCTAAGTTTCAGCTAACTTGGTGCTTTCACATCCATGCTTATTATCCTATGTGCTACCCCTCAGGCAGAAGTTCACTGCTTTAAACTTGAAATAAAGAATCTGCTTTCATTTTTAAAGTTTGTTGAAACAAAAAAAGCATAACCTAATTTTCAAACTTGATTTTACAATTACAAAAAGTAGGTGGCCCACCCTAATATATTGCATGAAATACAATTTCTACCCATCACCAATAACTCTCTGAGAACAGGCACCATGCCTGTTTTGTACACTGTGATATCAAGGCCAAATGTCTAATAAAACAAAGAATCACCAATAGTTCTAATCACCTGTTGGTTTGAATTACAGTGTTTCAATCACTGGCATGGATTGATAACCATGCCTGACTCCCATAGCCTTTCTGGAAATAGGAGCAAACCATGTGGCTGATTCATAAGGATTGTTTTAGAGTTAACTGCTCCTCTAGGTTATATCCGGAGCACACTTATCTGAAAGTGAATCTACCCCTTTCTTTTTAAAGAATCAAAATCAAGGAAAAATTCAGATGTAGACCTCTTAATGAAATATTAGTAAAGATGATGGATTGAACCCACATCTAATTTCACTTCCTCCCAACTCCCTGTCAAAACTACAGTAAAGGAATTTTTAGAACACATTAACCTCCAAGAATGAGAGAACAAGAGGATAGCTTTAGAAACCCTATGGGGCAGTTTTACTCTGCCCTATAAGGTCACTATGAGTTGGAATCGACTCAATAGCACACACGAACAACATGCAGGGAGGAAAAAATAGAAAAAAGAAATAATATCCTTAGGGAGATAAGAAACGCAGACACCAAATAAATGCATATATACATATAGAAATGGCAGTCCCCAAGCAGGTGGACACTGAGGGGGGGCATGGAATTGACAGATTGGATGGGTCAGTGCTTGTGGAAATCTGTACAAAATGGCTATTGAAGAGTTTGAAAAGAATTCGGAATGGGTACCAAAAAAAAAAAAAGCCGGAAGGGGGTGGAGGCATATTCAGCTTCAGGAAACAGCAAATGTAAAAGAAGAATATAGTATTTAGAAATATGGAGCTGCAAGAAGAAACAGCTGGGGGAAGAAGGGAGGCATGGACAGGGGACTACTGGATTCTTTTATAAGCCTTTTAAAACTACATGAATGCATTACTTTAATAAAAAGACATACTGACTTCTCACTAAGCTCTCCAAGGTTCTCACCTGTAATGATTTTTCTTTCACAGTAGTTAGCTACCAAAATGTGGCAGTGACAGATGTAGCTAAGATCCCAGGTGGGGAAAAAAATTAAAGAACTGAAGAGTACTTTGAAATAGTTTTATTGGCTCATAAGACCTTTGCATATAAAAAAAATACCCAAAACACTATGCAGTATTAAATCACAATTACCTTTTTTTTTAACCAATTGAAACTACCCAGAATATATATTTTTTAAACAAACAAAAAAATCCTAAGGAACTGAAATTCTGAAATGACATTATGACTTAAATACTATGACAAAATAGATAATTCCTTATAACATGAATTGCACAAAGCTGCCAGATATTTTCACAAGCGTAACCAGTACACAGAGTGCAAATGAGCACAATTCCAACGCTACACATTTAGCTGAAGTAACTGTGCTGCCACCTAAGGAACTCTTAGAATTCTGGCACAAACTGCTGGTCTGTTTCAACTTCCCCAGGCAGCCAACTTCACAATCTGTTACTCTTTCTTCCTGGCACTCCCCAAAAAGAGACAGCCTTCCACTGTGACAACCTGAGAGTCAGCATCGCCTCTGCTTAAAGAAGTCGACCCCTCGTAATTCTTCAGGCAGGTACTCCTGATCCACAGGCTCGCTGTACATGGGGTTGTACTTGTAGCCTTTGCCATACCCCAGATCCTTCATCAGCCTGGTTGGCGCATTCCTCAGGTGCAGCGGGACAGGAGGCAGAGGCCCCTGGTGGTTTCTCAAGCAAGCTTTGACGTTGTTGTAGGCGCTGTATACCTCAATAGACTTGGGGGCTCTAGCAAAATAGACCACACACTGGGCCAGAAGCACCTACAACACAGAAAGGTAACATTTCATCATGAAGGTGCCAGGAAGTCTGTGTTTTGCAGTACTCTTTATGATACCTTTAGCTAATTCTTAAGTTTTCCACCATGCTTTTATTATCCACTCCCCCTTTTCCGCCTACAGTCTGGAGAGCCAACTATCACAGAGAAAAGAAATTCCTACACAAGGTGACAGGTTGAACCAGATGAGTCGTTTTCTTTTTTAAACTGCAGAACTTTTGTTAAATAAATTTTTTTCTTAAAACTCCAATGTATAAACAGCTAAACATGAAACTGCTCTAGAGGTGAAGTCTACAAGACTTTCTGCTCAGCTTCCTCAACACTTCTGCCCCTCAAAGCCCTAAAGCCCTTCCTTTGGACCCCAGGACTCCTAAAAACAGTTGGAAGACATGGCCTAGGGCCTGTGTCTCTCTAGTGATCTCAGATCTAGCATTAGAGTAAAAAAGCAGAGCAGCTTCTTCAGTGACTCGGTTCATCCATCAGTAGTAAAGGCCGACATAGTCAAATCCACAAAGGGACAGAGCACAGGAGAAAGGGGCTGATTGCAAAGAACTGAGCAGATTACTTTACCTCACATTCGGGCATGCCTATAAAATGACAGCCTTGGTAGGCAGCAACTGCTTGTGTTAATGCAGACGGGTCTGCCAGACCTGCCACACACACAGAGACAAAGGAAAATTTAAGTCACAACATACAGTATCATTCTGACCAGTGCATGCACTTTCAGGATGGCAGACAATCATTGCGTGTAGATTTTGCTGACCCCGAACAATTCCATTTCACATAATGGATTGGCTGTTCTCTGATCTCATTAATTTATTCAAGAACTATTTACTGAGGGTTACTGTGTGTAAGGGATGGTGCTAAGAATGGTTCCCTTGTGGATAAAAACTCTATCTAGTAGGAAAAAGAGACTAGGTACAACAAACTTAAGGGCACGGGTCATTCACAAGGATGAATATGTTAAAAACAAACAGTTATTAAGACCAATGAAAACTAAAGCTTTTTTGATCTTTTTCTTTAAATAGTGTCCAGATCTTCCATTCCTATCTCAAGAGCTGCCCAATGAAAACTGACTGCAAAGTAAATTTAAAAATTTTTCTTTTAGTTCAGTACTCTGAATAGCAACTGAAGAGGAAATGCTGACTTTATGAACACACTTAAAAGCACACACGCATACCAAGAAATATACTTCTGAGTTCATATTTAAAAGTCTTCTGATCTTCTCCTTACCTCTCCCACATGGTATCAAGAAATTCTCAGGCCACAAACAGGCAACACCCCCTCACCTCACCCTGCATGGGCACCAGGTTCTGGGGCCTTCCCATTACACTCACCTATGTCCTCGCTGGCAAATCTCACAAGCCTCCTTGCCACATACAGGGGGTCCTCTCCTCCTTCGAGCATGCGGGCCAGCCAGTAGAGCGAGGCGTTCTGGTCGGAGCCACGCATAGACTTGTGAAGTGCAGAGATGCAGTTGTAGTGCTCTTCCCCTAGACACCAGAGAATATCTCAGAGAGTGGCGAGACACAGGGCCCACAGAGCTCAAGAGGGAGAACCGTTTATTCAACTGGCTGATTTTACGGAATTCTGTCGAAAGACACACTCAGAAAGCTTGAGGATAGTAAGGCATGACAGCTGCTCTCAAACAGCTCAGCAGGAGGGTGTGAATAAATACCACCAGCATACCAAACCAAACAAAAACCAAACCTGTTGCTGTAAAGTCGATTCCGACCACTAGTATAGAGGACCAGAATATGCCTTCAAATAGTTATCTTTGGGGCTGATGGGTTTCTTTGGGGCCTCCATTTCCACTGAGAGGAATGTGATGGTGAGGAAGAAGCCCTGTGGCTGTGCACCCTGAGTGCAAGCACAGACAGGCCAAGGGTGAGGAGGCACTCCCCTTGTAAAGGTGGTCCTCCCAAGAACTACAGTGGTGTTGCCAGGGAGAGAGGTGAAGGGAGAGTGGTTCTGATATTCTAGCGCCTTCACGTGTCCTCACTGTCCATGGGAAGGAAAACGACCCTGGGCCTGGTAGTAGCCACTGTGAAAGGGAGTCAAGTGGTGAGGGCAGATGCTGCAGCCCATTTGTCCCTCAGTGTCATTCCAGCTGGTGTCATTTAAACCTCTCTCCCCAATCCCCTGGTGTGGGAAACCAGTGTGGTGGGACAGAGAAGGACTGATAGACTGACACTTCTCACTCGGGAAGTCCTGCAGCACCTCTCTCTTCACTAGGTCTTACCCCATTTTTTGCCCTAGATTTACATGCAAGCAGATCAATGAACTGTGTTTTAGAAAAACACCTACTTATGAGCAGACAATTACGGCTATACAATCCTCTGTAAATGCCCAGTCCCTTCTGACTTATGTTCAGGAGTGTTCCGCAGAGCACCTCCCCTTCTGAGAGGGCACAGGGCCTCCTCTCTATTTGTATCGGTCCTTCAGGAGAAGCTCCTGGTCTGTGCTCATCATCAAGCCAATGTAAATGGTCACACTGGAACTGCTTCCACAGTGTGTGGGCCCTGGTCACAAATCCTGGCAGCTGAGCTTGCTGGTCAGACTCACTTGTCTCAGAAGGAAGGAGAACACACAGCTGGTGCTGGCCCTGCCAGAGGGCGAGGCGCCTGGGCAGCTCCCATCTCAGAGGACACAGGCTCATCCCAGTGGGCGGATGGACAGACTGAGTTGTCCCCTGGCACAGGGCTTCCTCATTTAAAGCACAACACCATGGAGAAAGGCTGGGAAGTGTCCCGGGTGAGATTCACAAGGTTCTGGGCCCAAATGCCTACCCTACCAGCCTGGAAACTCTAATTCTGTGCTGTCCTTCTCTCTGAAGATGATCATGGGGTTAGGAGGAGGACCGGGGTGTATCCCCCCAGGGTAGGCTTGGCACCCATGGATATGGAGGGAACAGGAAAAACACCTCTGGTTCACTTTGTCAAAATTAAACTAGGAGATGGATACGAGTCACTCCTTTCTCCTACCTTCACTGGGTCACAGTGCAGGCAGCGGCTTTAGTGGGCGCAGTGCAGGCAGCTGGCTATAGTAAGAGCATGGGCTCTGGAGCCAGGCAGCCTGGTCTGAACCCTAAACTTACTAGCTATGTGACCATGGGTAAGTTACTTATCCTCTGCATGCCCCAGACTTCTCATCTGAAAAACAGAGATAGTAAGAGTACCCACCATGTACAGTTTTGAGTCTTAAATAATATACGCCTGGCACAGAGAAAGTATTATATAAGTGTTAGATATTATTCTATGCTACGTTCCCTTTTTGCCTTTACTATGCTGCTTTGTAATCTGAAATGTCACATTTTTCAAGTCAGAACTTGACTTCAATGCATGGTAGAGAACTTGCTTTCATGTGGAAAATTTTCACTCTGATGCAGAAATAGCTGAGCTAGTTACTGGATCCCACAAATAACTACATACTAGGTGACATTAGGAGCCCTGGTGGCGCAGTGGTTAAGAGCTGTGGCTGTTAACCAAAAGATTAGCAGTTCGAATCTACTAGCCGCTCCTTGGAAACCCTACCGGGCAGTTCTACTCTGTCCTATAGGATCGCTATGAGTCAGAATCGACTCATGGCAGTGGGTTTTTAGGCAACATTAAAAGAAATAATAAAAATCTTGGGGGCAAGGGTGTCTCAACAGAGTGACAAAAAGGCCAGAGAGCAATACCTTACAGGTTTCCAGGGCGATACTTCTACTACCCCTATTTATGGAACAGCACCTGTAGAGCAGTCTCTGGGACTGGACTGCTGAGGTCTGCAGACCTCCTGTGGAGAAGATCTGCTATGGTGGTGGGGGTGTGTGACCACATAAGGCAGAACTCAGACTTGCAGAATGTGGGGCTCTCAAGGCCTGTGCTCCCGGCCGCCTCCATGACCCCAGCTCTACCTGGGGCAGCAGACAGCAGGAGAGGAGATCCCCATCACGCACAGCTCGCCTGGACAGGACGTGAGGTTCCAGGAGTAAAAACTAGCGTCTTGTGTGGGGAAGAGGGCTCCAAAAAGGCCATCAGTGACCGTGACGGCCAAACATGGAGGCACCAGTACACAGTCCCTGGAATCAGTCAGATCACCTGCTTTGTGAACTTAGGACAACGGGGATGATAATAATAGCTACCTCATAAGGTTATTTTAAGGACCCCTGGTGGCACAGTGGTTAAAGCGCTCGGCTGCTAACCGAAATGGTAATGGTTTGAACTCACCAGCCGCTCCATGGGAGAAAGATGTGGCAGTCTGCTTCCATAAAGATTACTGCCTTGGAAACCCTATGGGGCAGTTTTACTCTGTCCTATAGGGTCGCTACGAATCAGAACTAACTCGATGGCAATGGGTTTGGTTTGGTTGGTAGGGATATTTTGAGAATTAAAAAAGATAATGTATTTAAAATACTCAACAAAGATACAATGCAATCCCGATCCAAATTCCACCAGCATTTTTTAATGAGATGGAGAAACAAGTCACCAACTTCATATGGAAAGGGAAGAGGCCCCAAATAAGTAAAGCATTACTAGAGAAGAACAAAGTGGAAGGCCTCACACTACCTGATTTTAGAACCTATTATACCACCACAGTAGTCAAAACAGTCTGGTACTGGTACAACAACAGATACATACACCAATGTAACAGAATTGAGAATCCAGACATAAATTCATCCACCTATGAGCAGCTGATATTTGACAAAGGCCCAAAGTCCATTAACTGGGGAAAAGACAGTCTCTTTAACAAATGGTGCTGGTATAACTGGATATCCATCTGCAAAAAAATGAAACAAGACCCATACACAAACAAGACCCTCACACCATGCACAAAAACTAACTCAAAGTGGATCAAAGACTTAAACATAAAATCAAAAATGATAAAGATCATGGAAGAAAAAATAGGGACAATGCTAGGAGCCCTAATACGTGTATAAACACAATACAAACCATAAGTAACAGTGCACAAGCACCAGAAGAGAGACCAGATAAATGGGAGCTCCTAAAAATCAAACACTTATGCTGATCAAAAGACTTCACCAAAAGAGTCAAAAGACAACCTACAGACTGGGAAAAAATTTTTGGCTATGACAAATCTGATCAGCGTCTAATCTCTAAAATCTATAAGATACTGCAAAACCTCAACAACAAAAAAAGACAACCCAGTTAAAAAATGGGCAAAGGATATGAACAGGTACTTCGCCAAAGAAGATATTCAGGTGGCTAACAGACACATGAAGAAATGCTCACGATTATTAGCCGTTAGAGAAATGCAGATCAAAACTACAGTGAGATATCACCCCAACAAGGCTAGCATTAATCCAAAAAACACAAAACAATAAACGCTGGAGAGGTTGTGGAGAGACTGGAACACTTATACACTGTTGGTGGGAATGTAAACAGGTACAACCACTTTGGAAATCGATTTGTCACTTCCTTAAAAAGCTACAAATAGAAGTACCACACGATCCAGCTATCCCACTCCTTGGAATATATCCTAGAGAAATAAGAGCCGTCACACGAATAGATATATGCACACCCATGTTCGTTGCAGCATTGTTCACAATAGCAAAACGCTGGAAACAACCTAGGTGCCCATCAATGGACGAATGGATAAACAAATTGTGGTATATCCACACAATGGAATACTACACAACAAAAAAGAACAAAGATGAAGCTCTGAAACATCTTATAAAATAGAGCAATCTGGATGGCATTATGCTGAGTGAATTTAGTCAGTCACAGAAGGACAAATATTATATAAGACCACTATTATAAGAACTCAAGAAAAGGTTTAAACACAGAAGAAAACATTCTTTCATGGTTATGAGGGTGGGGAAGGAGCGGGAGAGTTATTTACTAACTAGATAGTAGGTAAGAATTATCTTAGGTGAAGGGAAGGACAGCACTCACTACAGGGGAAGTCAGCACAACTGGATTAAACCAAAGCTAAGAAGTTTCCTGAATACAATCAAACACTCTGAGGGACAGAGTAGCAGGGGTAGGGGTCTGGGGACCATGCTTTCAGGGGACATTGAGGTCAAGTGGCATAACAAAGCTTATTAAGAAAATGTTCTGCATCCTACTTTGGTGAGTGGCGTCTGGGGTCTTAAAAGCTTGCAAGCGGCCATCTAAGATGCACCAAATGGTCCCAACCACTTGGAGTAAAGGAGAATAAAGAACACCAAAGACACAAGGAAAGTAGTAGCCCAAGAGATAGAAACAGCCACATAAACCAGCGACTTCATCAGCCCAAGACCAGAAGAACTAGATGGTGCCTGGCTACCACCAATGACTGCCCTGACAGGGAACACAACAGAGAGTTCCGGAAGGAGCAGGAGAAAGGTGGGGTGCAGTACTCAAATTCTAGTAAGAAGACCAGACTTAATGGTCTGAGACAGGAGGTACCCCAGAAAGCATGGTCCCTCGATTCTCTATCAGCCCAGAACTAAAACAGTTTCCGAGGCCAACTCTTTAGACAGGGATTGGACTGGTCTGTGGGACATAAAGTGATACTCGTGAGGAATGTGCCTCTTAGCTCAAGTAGATACAAGAGACTAAACAGGCAGCTTCTGTCAGAGGTGAGATGGGAAGGCAGAGAGAGTTAGGAGCTGGCTGAACGGACATGGGGAATCAGCAGTGGAAAGGAGGAGTGTGCTGTTACAGTATGGGGAGAGCAATTAGTCACATAACAATGTATGTATAAATTTTTGTATGGAAAAAAAAAAACCTCAGCAAGTATCAGCTGACGATATGGGGATGGTGACTTTCTGGTTTTTAAATGACAGTCTGATAAAATGGGAAGGAGGAGCTCCAGATGGTCTCATTATAAGGAAGAGTCTACTAGTGACACTGTGGAGAAGGGGGAAAGACCCCAGAAGCAATGGAGAATCCAGCATGCAGGAATATTTGCCTCTTAAAAATTATATTTTCTTCCTGCCTTCAACTCTTATTTCTAGCCAAAAGTAAAGCAGGGTTCTACATCCAGAATGTTTCATTCCCCAGACTTGTCAAGCATTCACATGACATTTGAGAGGATGGGAAGAGCGGTCACCCAAGCCCCTTGGGTTGTGCTAGGATAAGGGCCCTGCCAAGCAGCACATTCCCACCAGGATGCAGACAGGTAACTACTCTTCTCAGGATTTTTCACCAAATGTGTCTAACATGTTCTCTGTACTGATTAACACTCACCACACAAAAAGCATCACTCACTTCCCAAGGCTGTGTGGCACTCACTCATGAGGAGGCAATGCCTGGACAAAGGTCACTCATAAGCCCCTCCACCCCTTCTCTAACTACTAAGAAGTACTCTGTAATCAGATAGCCTTCGGGAATACTGTAGACATGGTTCGGCCTACGTGATACACTGGAATGTTCAATTATCAGCTTCCTTTTCTGGCATAGCTTGTAAAGGTGTGGAAATCCTATCCCAGTTACTGCAATATAACTCTATCCAGAACCACACAAATGTGAAAGCACAAGAAGTCCAGCCTAATCTGTGTGATGCTATCTTCACCACCCTCTTCTTCTATAAAAAGATACAAATGTGTTGTGCTTATGACACTGAATCCTGCCAGGCCACAACTGAATAAGAGCTGGTATCACATTTGGTCTTTGTAAATGCGATTCTATGCCAGCAGATAAGTGTATACGACAAAATTAATTTTTAAAAAAGATATTACAAAATGAAAGCTCCATGTAAACTTAATTTTTTGTTTAGATTCTGGGAGTTTAATTCTCAATCAAAACTAATAAATCCCTTATTGCAACAGTCTTCTCATCACTTACTGCCATTGTAAATAACCACAGGAATGATTCACTGTTAACCAAGTAAACAGGCTTTCTAAGATGCTTGTGTTCTAAAAGGCACCATCACAGAGTAAGTGAAAAGCATCTAACTACCTCAAAAGATAAAATTTGAAGCTTGCAATTTCAAACCCCAGCACCTCTCAATCCCGGTCAGCATGGCTCCGGCTTTATGCAGTTGTTAAGAATGGTCAGGAAGCCAGCTCTCTGAGTGTGGCTCTGTGTGGGTTTACTTCTATTACCAATGTGGAGCTCCTGGAAGGGAGGACATGTGGACATGACTTTTTCCATCAGGGTTTCACTCTTTCCACCTTTCAGTGACTTACCTGCTCGGTCATATAAAATGTGGGACTGCTGGAGCCCCTCTTTCACATCGTTTTCCGTGATTAGAACTCTACTGGGAGAATACGTTTGCCCACTTTTCTTACAAAACATCTTCCTTGAGCTTAACCTGGCCAGAACCGCCAGCTGTAGCCCATTTAGACCAGCTCTGGCATCCCCATCGCTGAGATAAGCCAGTGTGTCCACAGCTTTATCTTCTATGAGCACGGAGGGCCTGCAACACAACCAGTGGTGATTACTGTCACATGCATGTCACACACTCCATTCTGCAGCACACCTTACTGACTCACACTTCTTAGTAAGGTCACCAACAAACTACCTTTAGATTCCAGGTAGTTTGCCCCTCATTAACTCAGGTTGTTATGCATTATCATGACTGAGAACTGACCTGACCTTATGAATCACAAGGGTGCCTCACTGTATAAGCACACATATGTATGAGCACACACACATATAATAGGCATGTGTCAAGGAGACACTGAACGTTCTGAAAAGTCACTGTTAACACATGGTCTAACTGATTCTACCCTACAAGACTTGGGCAACTGCAGCTTCTAGTGAAAACTTCTATTAAAAAATGCTAGTACCTCACTATAGTGTACAGAAAACGTATGTTCCCAGACTCCGCCCAGTTCTAGTGAGATATGTGCGGTATAACACTGTGTGGAAACATGGGAAAGAACAGCATCACATCAGAATAACAGCTCTGAACGGCTCTAGAGACACTGTAGTTTAACTTCTGTGTCTTACAGATCAGAAATGAGGGCTCCAGCTACTTACGGCATGCAACAGGACCTAGCAGGTCTCTGGAAAGGCAGTAGATTGCTTCATGGTGGAAATTAATCAGCAGATGGTAACACAGAGAACAGAGGTCACCTGCCTTAGAACCAATCAGAAGACTCTGCCAGAACTCAGCTGTGAGACCTTGGGTAAGTCACCTCATCTCTCTCTCTGAACATCAGGACTAAGATTCTACGATCACATTTCTAAAGTTGGACCTTCATAACGAAGGCCTAACTATGATTATTTCCAAGTCAGCAAAATTTTCTATTCCTAGTCTAGTTAAATAAGGTATCTAATGTATTTAGTTTTTTAGAAGGGTCTTATTAATTCTTGGCTGAGCTGCTAGCTGCACATTTGTGAAGCAAAAAAATGATTTTTCAAAGCTCGCTCATGCCATTGCCAAACTTCAGCTAAAAATATCAGTAGTAATTAATAAGTCATCAGGACTGACTCAGTCAGCTACTTAGAAAACACTACACAGGCACTGACTGGGCTGGGCTGAGGAGAGAGAGTCATGAAGGGGTCCATCTTGTCTCCAAAAGTCAATACAGAATTCCTTAGAGCACAGCCATACTACTTTCCTTGGTGAGTGATTGGAATAATGCTGGTCTGTATTTCACTCACTAGAAGACTTAATTCTATGATTTTAAACACTGGCTCATCTCCTTCCCTTATTTATTGAAAGCCAAGCTTTCCAGTTAGTTGTTGTGGATCATCCATCAGCTAGCATGGCTTGTCTTTACTTTCTAATAGATGACTCTCTCATCCTTCTTGTGACCACTGCATGGGACCCAGGTCATGGGTATGGCCTGCAAACCAATGTTCTCCCTTCCTGAGAGAGCTCCACCTCAGCAGAGACCCAGTCAGATACTCAAGACAGACACTAAGGCCATGTTCGAAAACCTTTGGGCCACTTCTCAATCGAACACTGTTTAGCAGACTCTCTGGAAGATGTAGGGACCGAAGTCAGAGGAGGGAGCACAGGTTCACAACGTGGCTGAAAATGAATCACACACTTGTGGCTTTTATTTGTATACTATCTGTGGAGACGGGAAGACAGGGAGAACCAACATTGCCTGATAATCTCAGTTCAGTCTTGGAACTGATTAAAGCAATGCCTTCCATCCTCTTGGAAAGCTTCCTAGCAACAAAGGGCTTGCAGGACACTGTAGGAAGAAAAAGAAGTAAAGCAGGCGCCCTAATCAATGCTACCTTAGTAACTGACTGAGCCCTCATTCAGAGCCAGCTATCTGTTGAGCACATGTCATCCCTCTCCCCCTAATAAGTACTGCATCCTCAAGGGCAGGAAGCATGATGTATTCATTCTTGTATCCCCAGTGCCTGGCAGGTAACATGCATGCAATATATGCACAATGAATAGACTAACTACAATTGTCCCACAACCTCAGAGGGAAACATTCATTTTTTAAAAAATTATATTATATGGAAAGTATAAAGAAAGCAAATTAGTATCTCCATCGTCTAGAGATAGTGACAGCTAATATATCAGTGTTTGATTTCCTTTATGCATCCACCCACCTATGCAACCATCAACCTTTCATCTAATTTTTTAAATAACATTGGGATAGTGCTGGGTATAGTTTCACATCCTGCTATTTTACTTAACAAGCAGTTTTTTGAAAAACAAATGAGCGACTCAGAGCTCTGAATATCACTTAAAAAACACACACATTATATTAAATTTAAAAAATGCAGACAAGGGGGCAGGGGGCAGAAGTCATGTGTACTACCTTAACATCACTATGCTGATGTACACCTCTTTCTGTGGGTTTGCCCTTTGTGTCTCTTTAGAGGCACGTAGTGCTCTTTGGGCAGTCACAAGATGGGTGGTCTTATATACTCTATTACTATACTACTCCTCCATTTCCATTAGTCCTCATGTAAAGGCAGGGAGAAAGCCGTATTAACTATGAGAAAAGCAGACTGCTCCACAGAAGTATAAAAAGCATGCTGTGAATAAAAAGCCTTTTCAAATGGGTATATATGTGGTTGGAAAACAAGGAACTTCAATTTTTAAACTCCTAATGAAAGGACAAATTGTTCTACTGTGACCTGTTGTCATCAAGTTGGAAGTCACGGGGGAATGGGAGTGCTGCCACAACACAACCAGAGCTGAATGCTTTGAACCAAGACCCCACTGCTCCATCCTCCTTCCTTCCCTTGGATAAGAGCCACATTTCAAATTTCACCCCCAGCCAAAATGAGGGAGTATATTTTTAAACACAAATCAGTCTGTCAACAACTCTATTCAAGTAATAGAAGGAGACAGCTGAGGGCAATCACAATGGTCACACAGATGAAATTACAAAATGGAAATTCGCTACTAAGAACATGGTGCAGGATGTTGAAAAGGTTCTACCTACCACCCAATACATCCTGAACTCCAGCTTAGGCTAAATATGGTCTAAAGACTACTAAAACAAGATGTACCAAAAGGCTGGCAGTTTGAATCCACCACGCGCTCCTTGGAAACTCTATGGGGGCAGTTCTACTCTGTCCTATAGGGTCGCTATGAGTCAGAATCGACTCAACAGCAACGGGTTTTTACGGGTACTAAAATACCTTGAGATCTCAGGAAAGGGAGATAGATGAGGATACTCATGCCAAGAATGATGACATAAGGGATGTTTATACTGGGATTTGTAAAACTCCTCAGCAAACAGTAACTATTGCACCAGATATCTTGAAAGAGTAATCCTACTCTAGAGTTTAACACTTCTTTTAATTTAGGCATTAAAATTTAATGAAAAACTTACAAAATATTTTCCATTTGGAAATCACCTTTTACAGGTAGATCAGAATTAAATCAGGCAAAATTTGCCTTGGGGAAAGACTGCCCAAAATTTACTATCATCCTAAGAGCCTGGATGGCACGATGGTTAAGCTCTTGGCTGCTAACTAAGAGGTCAGCGGTTCAAATCCACCAGCCGTTCAGTGGTAGAAAAGACCTAGAGATCTGCTCCTGTAAAGATTACAGCCTTGGAGATACTATGGGGCAGTTCTACTCTGTTGTGTAAGGTTGCCAGGAGTATGAATCAACTTGACGGCACACAACAACAACACAGAGAAATAGGCAAGAGATAATAAATCACGTTGCTTTAATGTAATTAAAAAAAAGTTTTCTATAAGAAAAAAAACTGACTAGAATAAATGCATTGAAAAAGATGATATTCCTAGCTAGTAAGACCTGGAGATAAAGTAGACTTAGAGAGCTAGCTTCTCCAACTGAGGAGCAGTGACTTGATCCTAACAGAGGAACATGGGAAGTGATGCCCTGTCTAGACAGCAACTCCCTCTCTCCTCTTCTCTTCCAGGGTGTTGATCTTTGTGCACATGCACACTGTTTTTCGGTGGATGATACTGGGATTTGGAGGATGATACGTGATTTGGCTGGGAGTTTAAGATGGAGAAAGTAAAGTAAGTGAAAGTGTACCTGATATTTCATGGCAGAACAAAAGAATATATATGGCTCAGTTAAACTCTCCCTCCCTAAATTACAAAACAATATTCTGTGAATTTCTTTCCCTAAAGAGAAGGAATATTGCCTATTACTTGGTTAAGGTAACAACTGTTGTAGGTGGTTCTCAACCATGAATATACCTCAGATGACAGAGAACTTTCCTGAAATACAGATGCACATCCCTTACCACAGATCTACTGACTCAGAAATCTCCAGGGACAGACACTGAGCACATACATGTACTTTCAAATGTATCCCAGGAGGGCACGATGTGTAGCCCTGGTTAAGAGGTATTACTGCTAAATTATACCCTGGAATCTTTCGTTCCTATTCCCATACAAATTAATAGTGTTAGCCTCATACAAACAACTCTTAGAGAGGTTACAATGTTAACACTTACTGTCACATTTACCCTAATTTTAACTTGGTGTCTAGACCCCTTCTAGCAACTGAGGTAGCTTAGGTGTTAGGCTCCATCACTTTCAAGCTGGGTGATCTTGGGCAAGTTACTTACCCTTTTTGTTCCTCAGTTTTCTCATCTATAAAAGGAAACAATATCTACTTCACAGAGCTATACTGTGGATTAAATGAGATAATACATGTAAAACGCTTAAATGCTAGTTATTTTCATGATTAATCAGAATAATTTTATTAGCATACTCTCCAGAATAGCAAATCTTCAAGGCAGAACCTAAATTCTGCTGCTTCCATTATAAGCAGCATGAAAGTAAAACAAATAAAACAAAACTTACTGTCTCCACAAGGAGAAAATATACATTTCACAGATGATGCCAACTTCCTGTTTAATCCCATGGAGGACATGTCTTTCCTGATAACACTGTAGCTTATATCTGGTAGGGTCCACAGCTGATAGAACAGTGGCCCCAAAAAGATATGTCCAAGTCCTATCCCCAGTACCTGTGAGTATGACCTTATCCGGAAACAGGGTCTTTGGAGATGTAATTAAGGATCTTGAGATGAGATGATCCTGGATTTGGGGTGGGCCCTAAATCCAGTGACAAGCGTCCTTAGAAAAGATACAAAGGGAAAAGACATAGAGACACAGGGAAGAAGGCCATGTGAAGATGGAAGTAGACACTGAAGTGATGCAGCCACAAGCCAAGGAACACCAGGTGCCACCACAAGCTGGAAGATACAAGGAAGGATTCTCCCCTAAAGCCTTGGTGGGGATCATGGCCCTGCTGACACCTTGGTTTTGGACTTCCGGCCTCCAAAACCGTGAAAGAATAAGTTTCTGTTGTTTAAGCCCCCTGGTCTATGGCATTTTGTTATGGCAGCCCTAGGACACTAACACAAGCTCCGTGAGGTCTATGCTCCTGGCTGCCAGTGTTTCTATGTCATCATTTTAGTAAGCTGTACTAATGTAGATGGCGTAGTGGCCAAAAGCTCAGCTGCTAACCAAAAGGTTGGCAGTTCGAATCCATCAGCTGTTCCTTGGAAACCCTACAGGGCAGTTTTACTCTGTCGTATAGGGTTGCTATGATTCGGAATCGACTTGATGGCAACAAGGTTTATACCAATGTAGAATTCCTAGGTGGTGCAAATGGTTAATGTGTTGAGCTGCTAACCAAAAGGTTGGAGGTTCGAGTCTACCTAGGGACACCTTGGAAAAAAGGCCTGACAATCTATTTCTGAAAAATCAGCTACTGAAAACCCTAAGGAGCACAGTTGTACTCTGACACATATGGGATCACCATGAGTCGGAGTTGCCTCAACAACAACTGATTAATGTAGCTTTATAAAATGAAACAAAACACTTTTAAGTAAAATTATTAAAATCTATACTCACAACTCATTCTGGCCAGTAGTACCTTCTATTCTGGTGTCCCACTATTCTTCTTTCCATTTGGTGTTAGAAAAGATTGAGAGACAGAAAAAAAGAAAAAATATATAGCCATCTTGTTTGGGGTTCCCCTCTCATGATGACCAGAGAAAAGCCCCAGCATCAGTGGAGTCCCAGCACCTCAGGTAGATGCCCCGTGTGTCTACACAGCTAGTTAGATACACTGTAGAAGCCACTGTGACGCCTTCAACCAACTCTTGGAACTCTGCCAAGATAAACAGTAACAGCGCAGGTCTGGCTTCTCATTTCATTCTCTGCGTCTCCACAATCTTAAAAATGCTGCATCTGGTCCACAAAGAGCTGACTCTTCAGGGGTGTTTTCCATATGCAAGTGTCCTATGACCTGGGACTCTATACCCTTCAAAGCAGTGAGCAGTGCAGGGTGGTTCAACACTAGCTTACCTCCTCATTTCTGCAGCACAAGCTCATCTTACAACAGACCCATCTGGATTTTTCTCCTGGCCTCCAAAACTAACCCAGGACACAGAGAACACGTGTTTCTGTTTGAACCATGTGATTACAATGCTTATAGCGCAAAATACATGAAAACTGCTGTTACCCATACAAACCAAGGAACTATGGCATAAGTACTTTAACACAGATTACCAGCTTACCTCTATCTTTCTCTTCACAGCCATATTACTTAAAACATCTGTCTATCCTTGCTACCTCCTTCTTCCCCTACAGTCACTCCCTCCCATGCTGCAGGCTGGAGTCTATTCCCATCACTCTACTGACATGGTTCTAAAGACGTCAACAGACAAATGCCAAATCCAATAATGCATTTCCCTCTATCTTATTTAACCTTTCTGACGCATTTTACTGTTGTGGAAGAGCCTCCTAGCTACACCCTAAGCCACTGTCTCTTTTCGTCTCAGTAAACCTCAATTAGTGTAGAGCAGTGGTTTGCAGGTATCTCCCTAAAGTGGGGAAGGGATGCTGTTCTTTGGCACTTCTTCCTTCCTGTTATCTGGAATACAGATATACTGGTTAGAGCTCCAGCAGCCTCCTTGGAGCACGAGGTAGAGCTATGTGCTCAGGGTGGCGGAGCAGAAAGACAAGGGCCTAGGTCTCTGATGATACAGCACCATGCCCTGTCTACCTTCAGGCTCTTACATGAGAAACAAACCTCCATCTTGTTTACACCACAGTTAATTTGATTTGTTTCCATAATAGACAGCCAAGCCTAACCCCAACTGATACAACAGTGTCCAGTACTCTTTCTTTGCTGGTGTCAAGGCATCCCTCTGGTTTTCCTCCTACCTTCTTGGACTTTCTGTCTCCTTAGGCTCCTCTTCCTTTCCCACCCAATTTATGCTAACAGTCCTCAATTCATTACCCTTAGCTCCTAGCTCTCTTCAGCTCTCCCTGGGAGAAGTATTCAAATGCATGGGCTATACTATCTCTTAAATGTTGTGACTCCCAAATCTCTGTCTCAAACCTTTCTACTGCTCTCCTGAGGTCTGTATCTAACTGCCTAGTGGACCTCTCCATATGGATCACCTAAAGACCCCACAAGCTGAACAAGTCTCAAATTGAATTCTGCATCATCTTCCACCCCCACCCTCTACCTTCTGCCCTTCTTCCTATCTCTTGTTCAAAAGTACAACTATCTGCCCAGCCACCTCTATGTGAGTTTCTTAGACCCCTCATTTGTACTGCTTCATTACATCCAGGCCCCACAGACCTTACTTGTTCACTATTTCTCACAGTCTCCTCCTCTGTTTCTGCTGCTCCTGCCTTTGTTCAAGTCCTCTGCATCTATTAGTCTTTCGCATCAGCCTCTTTTCTTCCTGCCTCCTGTGGGAGCTCCCTCCAACCAACCCCCTCCAAGCTGCCAGTGAGCTTCCTAAAATGTACATCAGGGCATGTCATTCTCCTGCTCAAAATCTTTTCGTGGTTTCTCATAGCTTTCCACATCACCTGCTTACCCTAAAGCACAAGCTCTTTTATGTTCTGGCCTCATCAACCATCACTCCCTCGTACCACTCTCCCATTCAGCCACAGTGAACACAGATCGTGCTCTTTATTACCAGCTTGTTTCACAGGCTGAACCCCTTTGCCGAAATTAGCTTTCTACTTCATCCAGTTAAACTTGGCTTATCCTTCTAAACTCAGTTCCAGCATAGCCTCATCGAGAAGGGGAAATTTTTTTTTCTACCCAGAGATGCCCTAGAAGAAAGACCCAGAGATCCACTTCTGAAAATTCAGCCATCAAAAGCCCCACAAGCACAGTCCCATTCTGACACACAAGAGGTCGTGATAAGTTTAAATGGACTTGACAGCAACTGGTGAGAGAACACATGCTGTCCAAGGATGTGAGATATCCAACTTTATACATTCTAGATACCTACTGTCTACACCCCAACGCTCCTTGTGTATAACTCTATTAGAGTACATCCCTGTAACCTGACTGTGATGAGACGGATTGCTTTTATATGGTCTTTCTCACCATGGTCTTGTAACTCCCAATAAAAGACTGGGTGGGACTATGTAATTGAGGGCTTATGGCCCACCAAGGGGATTGGACAGCTTGTTAATAATGTAAATAAGTTGTACAGAACCCTGATGAGGGGATTAGTCATTTTGCCATTCTGCTAGTCTTAAAAGAGAGCCAATTCCAGAGCAGAGGGGGAGCCTCACTACTACCCAGAAGAGGCAGAAGTGGAGTGTGTCGTTTGGATCTGGGATACCTGCACTGAGACCCTCCTAGACCCTGGAGACAGAGAGACAGAGAGAGAGAGAGAGAGAGAGAGAGAGAGGGAGAGAGAGGGAGAGAG
>NW_004444134.1:4299800-4316470 GCF_000243295.1 Trichechus manatus latirostris | reverse complement strand
GAGAGAGGGAGAGAGAGGGAGAGAGAGGGAGAGAGAGGGAGGGGGAGAGAGAGAGCTATAACACTGAAGAAGGCAAGATGGCAAGAAGCAGCAGCACAGAAACGACGGAAGCAGAAGAAGCAGAACCAGGAGACTGGCAGGAGACGGCACAGCCCGTGGAAAGAGAAAGCTGAGTGCATTTGGGCAGGAGGCTTGCTGGTGGAGTAGGATGCCTCCAGGTACTTGGTGGAGCTAAGTTTGCCACCCCATAGAGCTAGAGCTGAGGACCTTTGGGCAGAGGCCTACAGGCAGAGTAGGGTGCCTCCAGGCACTTATAGGCAGAGCTAAAATAACTTTGTAACTCTTGCCCGAGCAGGGCAGAGAACAGGCCAGCCCAAGAAGTCCCTTGGGGGGCCAAGAGCCTAGAAGGAGGCCTGTGTGCAGCATGGCTGAGAAGAGGCTGTCCTGATTAAAGAACTATATCCTGAGCATTCCTGAACTTGAACTGTAACCTGTTACTTCCCTAACAAACATCGTAACTATAAGGTCTGTGAGTTGTGTGGCTATTGCAACAAATTATTGAACCCAGCAGAGTAGAGTGGCATGAGAGGGACAGTTGGAGGGTGGAGGCATGCCTGACCTCCTCCTGATCGAAGAACTGCATCCTGAGCATTGCTGAACCTCAACTGTAACCTGTTACTTCCCTAATAAACTCTGTAACTGTGAGTATGGTCTGAGTTCTGTGTGGACACTGCAACGAATTATCAAACCCAGCAGAGAAGTAGAGAGTACCGTGGGAGGGACAGTTGGACATTGGAGGCATGTCTGACCTCTGCCTCAGAAGAATCAGCCTTGGGCTGTTGATGCTGATAATGATTCTCTCTCCCCTTCTTGAAGTTAGAGGAGGTGAGATACCGCCCCTGCGCCATTTCACACCTACCTGCTTGCCTATCCCTTTCTCATACTATAAAGCTCTCTAAAGGCACAAGAATATGCTCTTTTCAATACTCAGCCAAGGCCTAGCACATGCAAAGCTGCCAATTTCTACTGAATTAATAAATATAAGAGGAAAAAAATTAAACCCTGTGCCTCTGGGCACTTGTTGGCAGAGCTAGGCTTGCAGACCTGCAGAGTGAGAGAGCTGGGTGCCTTCATGCCGAGAGGCCAAGGAACCAGAAGCTGAAGAGACAAAGGAGCACGGGAAGCAGAGCTGCCTCAGTCTCAGAGGGTGGGGCCATGACCTCTGGGGTCTCAAATGGTGGAACCAAGACTTGCTGGGCCTCAAAGGGTAGGGCCACAGCCTCCTAGATTTCGAAGTCAGATCATCAACTCAGTTCTGGAGTGTGGCACTGCCTTTCACAAGTGCCAGGGGGACGGGGCCAGATCCACTGCCCAAAGCTGAGAGGGCGGGACTGCTAAGGGGTAGAAGAACGGGCCTGCTAGGGACTAAGGGGTGGAGTCGCCACTCAGATGGACTAGTAGAATGGGGCCGCCCAAAGCCAACGGAGCAGAGTTGCCATCCCAGTGGGCCTAGAAGGCAGAGCTGAAGCCCAAGGCCAAGAGGCCTCCACCTAGAATCTAGACAGCATGGTCAACACCCAGAGTCTGGAGGGCAGAACTGTTGCTTAAGTGGTCTCAGAGAACAGAGGATTATTTTCAAGTCTTGAGAGGTAATGTAAATTATTCTGCTGGGCTTTGGACTTGCTTGATGCCCATTATCTCTTTTTTCCCTCCATTTTCTCCCATTTGTAATTGAAATATCTACCACTGTACTTTGGAAGCAGGTAACTTGTATTTTAAGATTACAGATGTAGAGGAATTTTGCAGAAGATGAGATTCTGGACCTGGAGTTGATTTAAGACTTTAGGATGGTATGATGAGATAAATGTGTTTTACATGGTGGCAAGGACATGAATTTTGGGGGGCCAAAGGGTGGAATATTATGGATTGAATTATGTCCCCCCAAAACACATGTCAACTTGGCTAGACCAAGATTCCCAGTATTGTGTGACTGTCCTCCATTTTGTGACCTGATGTAATTATCCTATGTGTTGTAAATCCTAACCTCTATGATGTTAATGAGGCAGGATTAAAGGAAGTTATGTTAATGATGCAGGACACAATCTACAGGATTAAGCTGTATCCTGAGTCAATCTCTTCTGAGATATAAAAGAGAGAAGCGAGCAGAGAGGAAGGGACCTTGTTACTACCAAGCAAGAAGAGCCAGGAGCAGAGTGTGTCCCTTGGGCCCAGGGTCCCTGTACTGAGAAGCTCCTAGATCAGGGGAAGACTGATGACAAAGACCTTCCCCCAGAGCCGACAGAGACAGAAAGTCTTCCCCTGGAGCTAGCATCCTGAATTCGGACTTCTAGCCTCCTAAACTGTAAGAGAGTCAATTTCTGTTTGTTAAAGTCATTCACTTGTGGTATTTCTATTATAGCAGCACTGGATGATTAAGACTCCCCAAATACTTTTACTTCAGTCTAGATAGAATTTATCATGTACACATATAGACTATGAGAATTCACAATTTCTCAAGTACCAGGGATGCTGTGTCAGTGTAATTAGTTTTGAGTCCAGTCCTACCAATCTTCTGTGATGCACAGCATGGATAGTCTATTAATTTCTCTGTAAATGTTCTAGCTGCCATCCAGGGTACTACAACAAGACATAAGAATTCAAATGCAGACTCATACCTTCCCAGAGAGAAAAAGGAGTTATTGGGGGTTAAAAGACCTTTCTTCCAGTGACATTAGTATAATGGAAACTGATTTATGTCCACAAGAAGGTAGTTATAGTTGGTGCTAGTCAATAGGCATCTGAAAGTAAAATTTTACCTAAAGTCACTTAAAGACAGTACAATTGAGTCTAACTTAGCAATTGGCGTGGCAGGCACTTAAGAAATCACATACAATGTAAGAGTTCTTTCTGTGGTCTACTGACATCTCCTAACTTATGAGAATTGCTACCAAGTAGCCCAATTAATGGATCAAAGTTTAATACTCTTTAATTTCATTTTGTGTGCTGATAACGAGAAGGGCAATAACATTAAAGACAAAGGTTCTCCATACATGGGCAATGAGGCAATCATCTCTTATTTTGGTCTATAATTCCCTTCTTCTCTCCTCCCAAATTAAACCATGTCTGCCGTATTGAAAGCTAGGATTTACTCACTTAGTCATTTATCAGCACGTATTGTACGTCAGGCCCTTGCTGGGTGCTGGGGATATGAACAAGAAAGACAAGTTCCTGTCCTCACAGAACTTGCAGTAATGTGGGGATATAAGTAAGTAAACATGATACAAGTTTAGGGATGATGGTGAGAAGAGAATGAGAAGCCATAATTAGAATCCATTATAAATGACTGCTAATGATAGCAAAATAAGTGATCTATTGGATATGGGAGGTTTTCTCTGACTGAAACGTAATTTTAGCAATCTACGAATCACTGTCTCTCTTTTGTATCAGGCTCTTAGTTTCAGTAACTGAAAGAAATGTTAATTCTTTCACTTGACTCTCTCAGACTTTAATGTGCATACACATCACCGGGGGAGCCTGTCAGACTGCAGGACAGGGCTTCCGATGGGTTCGTTCTGGTTCACACCCATGCTGAGAATTTACATTTCTAAAAGGTTCCCTGCTGATAATTTGCATTTCTAACACGTTCCCAGGAAGTTATACATAAGAATCACCTGCAGATCTTGTTAAACTGTAGACTCTGATTCGGTATATCTGGGGTGGAAATGTAAATTCTCAGCAGGGAATCTGTTGGAAATGCAAATTCTCAGCAAGGGTTCGAACCAGAACGAACCAGTTCAAAGCTCTGCTGCAGAACTCCTCTTTATGAGGATGAGCTCAATGGTACTATTGCCTTTTTGGTCCATTCCAAACCCAGACCCATAATTTCATGATCTGGCAGTGACCGGAGAGAGAAGAAAACCTGAGGGTATCTGAAAAACTAAATCTCAGGAAATAATGGCATGAAAACAAATAAAAATTACCCTAAATAAGTGAAAACACAGGATATAAAGTTGTAGATAGATTAGATAACTAGCAAACTGAAAAAAGTTAGAATGAAATACAACAAAATGTCAACAGTGGTTGTGTTAGGAATTAGGGATTTTTTTTCTCCTTTCTCTTGCAATTTTTCTTTATTACTTGATTATATGAGTTTTATAACGAAAATTTTGTTTAAAGAAAAGCTATACCAGATATAAGGGGCAAGCAGTAGCCACCATCAAACTGTGATAAGTACCCAGCATACAAGAGACTCCTAAATATCAATACAAAATCAGTACAATACAAAAAAGTCCATTACTCATTTTTGGCCACAATTCGAAGGCTAGCCCATCACAATTGATTCTAAAACAAGGCTACTACATTCTGCCTGAGGATCCTTGGCCAAATGTTTCAAGGCTCTCACCAGGCACAGCAAATTCTTCCTATACGTGAGACAGGAGCAAATGGGAGAGGTCAGATGCATAGAGAGAATGCTGAAACCTAAAGCCTGAGCCTAAAGCTATGCCCTGTACTTTAATCCCCACAGAAAAGGGTCTCCAGGACTTAGCCTCAGGGCAGACACTAGCAGCTGTGGAGCACACAGGGCGAGGAAGAGGGGCATCAGCCTCTCCTCAGACCAGAGTATGTTCGACTGCTTACTTTAGGTAACACAGATGAATAACATATGAAGAACATATTATAATATAAATAAAGAAAAACCTTCTGACCCAAATAATCTAATTGGTTATTCATGATACATACTGTGTATTGATAAACTCATGTTATTCATGACACAGAAACAGATCACCAAAAGGAAAGGGGCAGCATCCAATTAGCCACTTTCAGTTAACATTTCTTTACTTTCATAGAACTCAGTTTGACTTTCAGACTTCGCAAAAAAAAAAAAAAGGTTTAAAGAATTGTGTGCTAATGTTTACATTAATTTTTTATTAACATTAAAAAAAATAATAAGCAGCAAGAAAAAAAGAAATTGGAATCTGAGTACAAATCTCAAAAGATTCATAAATTAAGGACCAAATCCCTAAGCACAAAAGCAGACATCCAGGAACTAAAATAACAGGCAAGACAATGTTAAAGAATTACAGACACACTCATTACAAGCCTAAGCTATAAAATCTCAACTTAAAAGAAAGGAAATGTTTGCAGACATATACTTGTTGGTATAATTTTGCACTTGCCTCCTCTTTTCATTTTCATTACCAGTAGATCAACATTTTCTTCTCTCTGTCCCCACCCTCTCTTTATTACTCCCAGTCTTTCTTGGTTCCCTGCCAAGAGATTTTTTGGGCAGTATGCACCCTCATGATACTGCATAACCAACTTACTCAGAAGTGCTGTTGCTGCTGTGGCTCAGAGGGTCAGTGGGCCGGCTAGAGTCTAGGACATGGATTCCCAGGGAGTTGATTGCTCGCATTAAAATAGTCACCATTGCCTCTACTGGAAGCTTCTCAAGAACAATCACCCGGCAGCGGCTCAGAAGAGCAGCATTGACCTGGAAGGAAGGGTTTTCTGTGGTGGCTCCAATCAAAGTAATCGTCCCACATTCCACGTGAGGAAGAAAAGTGTCCTGATCATGGGAGGAAAACAGAAGAAATTGATTCCAGTTAACAACAACCTGCAGAATCCCATGTAAGTTGGCTATCAATGCCTCCCTTTTCCTAACTTTTATCTTTCAAGTTCAGGAATAGCAGCTTCATATTCATTGAACATGAGTGCAACATTTAAAGAGCGCAGCCCTAGCTTTCTGAGTCCAAACGTGTCTTCTGGATGCCAACATCTCAGCCTGGTCTCTTGCTGGTAGGCAAATAGAGCTGATGACAATTCCAGTTCAGTTTCAACAAAAAATATTTCTTTATGTAGAGAAGTATCTTTTCTCCCAAGGTTGAAATAGTATATAATTTAAATATAGAAAGACAGAAGAGTGAGAAAATACAAAAACATGAACCCTCATTTCCAAAACCATCTTCCACTGCAAATACTCAATCATATTGTATTCTTCCTAACAAACATGCAAATACTGTAACTACCTGATGCTGTGTTGGGGAAAGAAATACTAAATTATTAGTTTTGTGGAATATTTCTATCTGTGGTTGTAACAGAAAAAAGCATAGCTGAAAAAGATTTTAATGTCTATTTTGGAAAAATTCAAGAGTGGTTTTGTTTATAAAAATAAATTATATCCTTTTATTTTTATTTCAGAAAGTCAGATGAGTAAATAGAACTACTGGATCTTGTAACGTTCACCTTGATGAGAACCTGGAGTCACAGAGAATATATAGACTCTTTAATTCTCAAAATAAAAAGTAACACTTTATAAGGGAGAAAGAAAATATATTCAAACGATGATCTTAAAATCAAGTTAAACTTCACTATGACTACAGACTTAAAATCTCTAAAAACTGGAAAGAGCCCTGGTGGCACAATGGTTAAGCGCTCAGCTGCTAACCAAAAGGTCGGGGGTTCAAATTCACCCAGAGCCTCTGCTGGACAAGTCCTGGAGATCCGCTCCCGTAAAGATTATGGCCTAGGAAACCCTATGGACAAGTTCTACTCTGTCACACTGGGTAGCTATGAGTTGAAACTGACTTGACAGCACCTAACAACAAAAATTGGAAACAATCCAAATGCCAACCATTTCATTTCCAGATAGTCTTTTTTTTTTGGTCACACGCAAAAAAAATTAAGGAAAAATGTGAGAAAAATAGGCTAGAAGCAGATGGGTTGACAAGTCTGCTTCTTTGTAGACAGAGTTAATGATAATGAGAGCACCTAGTATGTGTACAGGGCTGTATACTTTTCAAAGTGATTTCAAATCTATTTGATGTTCCCAGTGTCCAAAGGTAGAAGATAATATACCTGCTGAGATTTATTGAACCGATGAATCTCATCAATAAAAAGGATAGTTTTCCTTTTGAAAAAGCTCTTTTCATTTTGAGCTTGCTTTATGACATCTCGCACATCATTTGTCTTGGCATTTGTTGCAGACAAAGTCACAAACCTTATGCTATGCTTCTTGCTGTTGTTTGCGATGATGTGAGCCAGAGTGGTCTAGAACAGATGACAAACAGAGCTTAGGAAGCTGATCTGACACGGAGAAGCACCCATGGGTACTAACACAAGGAGAATCAGCACTATTTAACCAGTAACTTGAAATGTGAAGAACACTTAGTGGCACAGATATAATCTGCAATTTCACTACCCATTTTAAAAAATTAAAAATAAGGACATTATCTATAAAACAGGAAAGTAGCTAAACCTTAAGCTAATTCAACCTTTTCTTTGTAATTTAACCCTTTTTGATTCCTTTTCTTGGGACTCTGAGATCTTTGGAATCCCAGTAAAGAGAGTGGCTGTCTTGATTTAGCAGTCTGAATGACAGCTGTGATCTCTCACCAAAGAGAAAAGAAAATTCTCCCTGCTGCACCCAAGAAAGCACTACTGCTAAAGGAACCTAGGTGTAGAAGTGGACTGCACGGAATCAGTGCTGGAACTGGAAGCTCACCGGTGTGGCTTCAAAACCCCCTTGTCCACCAACAAAAAAGACTGAACGAATGAGTCTTTGAGTTGAAAGACCAATGACAGCTACCTAACATTTAAGATGACTGCATGCCAACTCAACGTCTACTTTAAAAGTGGATGCAATAACAGCACTTTGCTCATGTTAGTACTTACCATAAAACAAACGAGATCCAAACAAAGCATTGCTCAGGTGCTTCATAAATATACATACGCTTTTGTAAATATTACTATTGTGAGCAGTGGAGCCCTGGTGGTGCAGTGGTTAAGAGCTATGGCTGCTAACCAAAAGGTCAGCAGTTCGAGTCAACCAGCTGCTCCCTGGAAACCCTATGGGGCAGTTCTACTCTGTCCTATAGGGTCACTCTAGGGTTGCTATGAGCCGAAATTGACTCAACAGCAACAGGTTTTTTTAATTGTGAGCAGTATAGTAGTAAGGACAGAAATTCAGAAAAAGGGAAGACTGTCTTAACGACAGGAACAAACCTGCTCCTGGAAGAAAAGGTGGCACTTTATTTTCTAAAAGTTGTGCAGCTGCTTCTTTACCAAACCCCAACCTACCCACCTTTGGAATCGAACTGTGCCTAGGCTTGCGCCTGATCATCAACCACAACACTGAGCAGCAAGGCCCACTTAATTGCTTGCCTGGCATTTTCTATGAACTCACCCTCATCTCCCTGGGGACTTTTTCTTGACACCTGGGACCAACAACTGATTATTCATTCTCATGATCATATGAAAAGAATTCACAGACAAGTAGTAAGAATGCCACTGCTCAATTCCGTAAATAGGGTAATAAATTAAAGCCACAGGGATAGATGTCAACACCACCACTACCATCGTAAAAAGTTATTTGGGACAGATCTGATTTATTCTCAAAGGAAAAGCACGAGTGCATAGGAGAGCAGAAGCATTCTAATGAATTGGCTGGAGCCCTGGTGGCATAGTGGTTAAGTGTCTGGCTGCTAACCAAAAAGGTTGGCAGTTCGAATCCACCAGCTGTTCCTTGCAAACCCTACGGGCAGCCCTCTCTGTCCTACAGGATCACTGTAAGCCAGAATCAACTCGACAGCAATGGGTTTTCTGGTTGGAGTAAAGGGTGGTGTGGTTAAGTTGTAGGAGATGAAGCTGGAAAGAAAAATGGGAGAAAACGGATAAAGTCCTTGTGTACTAAGGGGTCTGAATCTCAAAGCTAAAACAGTGCCTTTAAACTGATCCTGTATTTTGCTTTTCACTCACTGGTGCTCCTTTCGTTCCCTCTTCCTACAAATTTAAAAAAAAAAAATCGTATATCTGAACACCTCTTAGTCTTTCTTCAGGCTAGACACCCCCAGTTTCTTCCAATTGTCCTTAAAATGACATGCTTTCTAGGCCCACAATATGCTTATTATCCTGCTCTGGAGTTGGTGCTAATTTCTAACTACAGTACACACAACTGGACACCGAAATGCATTGATGTTTCTTTTTCTAAAGTAAAAGGCATATTGAAATGCTAGCTGAAAATGACTTCAGAGGGAAAAGAGTTTCACTGTAGTCCTGTTATATACTCATGGATAAATAAAAATTAGTTTTTCCAAATAAACCAACAACTAGAGGAAAGAGGAGGAAGCACAACATAGAAATAACAAAATTTTTTGATTATTTTATTCAAAGTAGAACCCACATATTTACAAATATAACATAAATGTCCCTTTGCAATTTTTGTAGTATGTTGTTTCCTCGACAATTGGGTCACTAAAAGTCGGGGGTGGGGTGGGCGATGGAACACAACGATGGATCAAATCTAAGAGTCCACATATTCATGTTAACCCGTGAATTTATAGGCATCTTAATTTTGAAGACGACTAAAAAACGTCTTAAGAATGGAGGGGAGGGGAGTTGCCTTTTCTAGCACGTTAGACTCCACCTGTGTGGGCTGAGCACTGCCCCAGCTCAAGCGGTATCTGATCCTCTGCACTGTTAGGCCTTAATATCCAGGTGAGCCCAAAAGACTCTCACGCCACCTTTTAAGAACCCCAAATACCTTCGACTGTTGGATCCATTCCCGAGTTTTTCAGGCGAGTACACATCAGAGATGAAGGCCCGGGAACCCTTCTGTCAAGGCGGCACTCACCTTGCCACAGCCCGGCGGCCCCCACAATATGAGGGAAGGGATTTCATTCGTCTCCAGGAGGGACCTGAGCAGGGTCTCTTGCCCCACAGCTCTGCTTTGCCCGATGTAGTCCTGCAACGTGTCAGGACGCATCTTATCGGCCAGAGGCTTGCCCTCCAGCATCTGCCTGATCTCTTCGGCAGCCAGCGCCCGGGAATGCTGTCGCCCCCCGCTGCTGCCTCCGAAGGCTGCGGCCGCGTCGGCATCCCAGGGCCCCTGGTCGTCCTCGCCGTCTCCGTCCGCATCGCCATCGCCCACCGCCTCCTCCTCCTCTTGCGCCTCCGCCTCGTCCCAGCTCCGCGGCGACGCGCTCCCCGCTGCGGCGGCCGAGGCGGCCGGCCTTTTGCCCGGCCCCTTCCTTCCGGGACTGCTGGCCCGGGCCACTGGGAAGTCGGGGATGAGGCGGGCGCCGCTGGGTGTGGGCGGCGCGTCGTAGCTCTCCCTGCTCTCAGTCTCACCGCCGTCGTCGCCCTCCTCGCCCTCGCCCTCGCTACTCTCGGCCGCCGTCGGGGTGGCGGGCTGCTTCAGGGCAGAGCTCTCCGAGAGCCGCCGCCTCTTCGAGCGTGGCGGCGAGGGCCCCTTGGCCGGTTCCCCGGCGCTATGCGGCCCGGCCACGGGCTCTGGATGCCCGGCGGGGTGCAGCAGCAAGCAGCGGTCCAGATGCGAGTTGATGTGGGCGGCAGGCATCATCTGTTGGCACACGGGGCACTGCACCTGATGCAGCTGCGACAGGAAGGGGTCGTCCTCCGGCCCGCTCACCTCCATCGCGGCCGCGGTAGCCCCCGCTCGCGAGCAGGCCTCACGATCCCCGCCGCGTAGGCCCAGCGCCGCACGACCCTCGGGGAGGCAGCAGGACAAGCGCGGGCCGCGGGAGGGCGCGTCTCATGCCGCACGTCCGGAGCTGCGGCGTCGGCCCGCCCTCGGCCCCCGCCGGAGGCGCCTCGAGCGGCACTCCGGGAAGTGTAGTTCGCGGCTGCCGACCCGAGGTGGCCGTGCAGTCCACTTCCGACCCGCGCTCGTCCACTTCCGGCTCCGCGGCCTCCTTTGTCCAAGGCCTGAGGCTGCGGACCCGCGAGACGCAGGAAACGGGGTCCCACCCCCCACTGTTGGGCGGGGTTACCTAGGAGCCTCTTTGGTCCTTCGAGGCCCGCGATGACCCGGAAGCGTTGATAAAAACGCGCCGAGATTGCGGTTGGCCCCACTCGCGCTTAGAGAACGGCTCTTTGCGCTCGCGAGCTAAACGGCGGAGGAGCGCGCGGATGCCCACAGCGAGTTATCTGTAATTTAAGGGAAATGGGAAGAAACGCTCTAATGGAAACTGGAAGGACTTGAGCAAAAGAAAAAAAATACAAACCACTAAACACGTGAAGAGGACGTTCGCCATAGTGGTCAGAGAAATGCAAACAGACTCGTTTTTTTGCCTTTCTAGGGTTTTTTGGCCTTTTACCAAAGGGCACTATTACAGTACTCCTGAAGGTCATACTTTCCAACCTATTACCGTCCAGTCGATTCTGACTCGTAGCAACCCTATAGGACACAGTAGAACTGCCCCACAGAATTTCCAAGGAGCGCCTGGTGGATTTGAACCGCCGACCTTTTGGTTAGCAGCCTTAGCACTTAAACACTACGCCACCAGGGGTTCCAGTCATACTTTCAGAGATGCTTATCTTACTTTTATATAATAGCAAAAAATTGGAATCAGACTTACTTCATTTAGGTTTTTAGTCAAATTAGGGCACATCTTTCCCCATAACAAAACGTTATGCAACCATTTAATATAACATAGAAAGTAACAGAAAATTTCCACCTTAAATGAAAAAACAATTCAGATTAAAACAAATGTACTATTCTACATCTTCAAATGGTAGGATTACCAGTCACTTTATTTTCTGTAAACTCCACTGTAGAAAATGTATCAAAAATGCATTTTTATACAGGAGGAAAATGAATTGAGGGGGAAATGACAACTTTTTTGAAATCTGACAAAAATGGAATTTTTATTTACTGCACAAGAGGGTCACGTTGAAAGTTATCCAAAAGCAAATATGTAAGGGTTTTATGAGCCTTTTCACATCAGATGATTTTACAAAAGAGGAATGACTTGCAAAGAACTAGAATGATACAAAGGTTGGTAATAAAGGGTGCAGGAAGTATTTTTTTTTCAGTTTGTACAGGCTGTCAAGTATGTGTTTCAACCTGGCAATTGTAAGAGGAGTGAAATCCGATGTTTTGATGGCTAACAGTTTTTCTAACTAGAAATGTTAGACTCAAGATTAATAGAAAAGCTAAAGAAAGATGAGTAAAGAATATTCTGTGACCATCATATAAATTGAAATTGTGCAAAGAAATGGTGGGTTATGAACTTTTTATACCTTTTTATTTATCCCTCAGAGCGATCATCAAAGGGTTTTTCATATAGTTCAGCAAGTACTTTTTTGAAAAAAAGTTTACAGGGCTTCCCTGAAAACAGGTTTTGCAGAAAAGTGTTAACTAAATATGGGAATGTACATATACTACAGTAATAAATAGACATGTGGTCACCTTTAACATACAAATTTTTTTAAAAAATGAGAACAAACGACAACTGAAGTTTCTTGAATGTCTTTTCTCTTTTAATAAATGTAAGACTTAAAAATTTATTTTTAGAAATTGTTGTTAGGTTCCATCGCACGACCCAATGTGCAAGAGAACAAAACACTGCTAGACCCTGCACCATCCTCACAATCGTTGCTATGTTTGAGCCCCTTGTTGCAGCCACTGTGTCAATCCATTTCCTTGAGGGTCTTCCTTGTTTTCACTGACTCTCTACCTTACCAAGCATGATGTCCTCCAGGAACTACTTCCCCCGATAACATGTCCAAAGTATGTGAGACAAAGTCTCACCTTTCTCACTTCCGAGGAGCACTCTGGCTGTACTTCTTCCAAGACAGACTTGTTCATTTTTCTGTCAGTCCATGGTATATTCACTATTCTTTGCCAACACCATAATTCAAATGCATCAATTCTTCTTTGGTCTTTTATTCATTGTCTGGCTTTCCCATGCATATGAGGGGATTGAAAATATCATGGCTCAGGTCCGGTGCACCTTAGTCCTCAAAGTGACATCTTTGCTTTTGAATACTTTAAAGAGGTCTTTTGCAGGAGATTTGCTCAATGCAAAATACATTGTTTGATTTCTTGACTACTACTTCCACGGTTGTTGATTATAGATCCAGGTAAAATGAAATCCTTGACAACTTCAATCTTTTCTCCGTTTATCATGATGTTGCTTATTGGTCCAGTTGTGAGGATTTTTGTTTTCTTTATGTTGAGGTGTAATCTGTACTGAAGGCTATAGTCTTTGATCTTCATCAGTAAGCCTTTCAAGTCCACTTTGCTTTCAGCAAGCGAGGTTGTGTCATCTGCATATCGCAGGTTGTTAATGAGTTTTCCTCCAATCCTGATGCTGAGTTCTTCTTCATATAGTCCAGCATCTCAGATCATTAGTTCAGCATACAGATTGAATAAGTATGGTGAAAAGATACAACCCTGACACACATCTTTCCTGACTGTAATCCATGCAGTATCCTCTTGTTCAGTTCAAACAACTGACTCTTGATCTACGTACAGGTTCCTCATGAGCACAATTAAGTGTTCTGGAATTCCCATTCTTAGAAATATTATCAATAATTTATTATGATCCACATAGTCAAATGCATTTGCTTAGTCAATAAAACACAGGTAAACATCTTTCTGGTATTCTCAGCTTTCAGCCAGGATCCATGTGACATCCACGTTCCAAGTCCTCTTCTGAATCTGCCTTGAATTTCTGGAAGTTCTCTCTCAATGAACTGCTGCAACTGCTTTTGAAAGATCTTCAGCAAGATTTTACTTGCGTATGATGTTAATGATATTGGTTGATAATTTCCACATTCGGTTCATTCACCTTTCTTTGGAATAGGCATAAATATGGGTCTCTTCCAGTCGGTTGGCCAGATAGCTGTCTTCCAAGTTTCTTGACATAGATGAGTGAGCACTTCTGGTGTTGCATCTGTTTGTTAAAACATCTCAGTTGGTATTCCATCATTTCCTGGAGCCTTGTATTTTTGCCAATGCGTTCATTGCAGCTTGGACTTCTCCTTCAATACTATCAGTTCTTGATCATATGCTACCTCCTGAAATGGTTGAATATCCACCAATACTTTTTGATACAGTAATTCTGTGTATTCCTTCCATCTTCTTTTGATGCTTCCTGTCATTCAATATTTTGTCCATAGAATCCTTCACAATTGCAACTCAAGGCTTGAATTTTTTCTTCAGTTCTTTCAGCTTGAGAAATGCCCAGTGTTTTCTTCCATTTTGGTTTTCTAACTCCAGCTCTTTGCACGTTTCATCATAATACTTTTCTTTGACTTCTGGAGCTGCCTTTTGAAATCTGTTCAGCTCTTTTACTTCATCATTTCTTCCATTAGCTTTAGCTACTCTACATTTAAGAGCAATTTCAGAATCTCTTCTGACATCCCTTTTTGTCTTTTCTTTCTTTCCTGTCTTTTTAAATGAACCTTTGCTTTCGTCATGTGTGATGTCCTTGATGTCATCCCACAACTCGTCTGGTCATTAGTATTCAATATGTCAAATCTATTCTTGAGATGGTCTCCAAATCTGGTGGGATATACTCAAGGTAATTTTTTGGCTCTTGCGGACTTGTTTTAATTTTCTTCAGCTTCGACTTGAACTTGCATAGGAACAATTGATCGTCTGTTCCACTGTCAGCCTTGTTCTGACTGATGATATTGAGCTTTTCCATCGTCTCTTTCCACAGATGTAGTTGATTTGATTGCTGTGTTTTACATCTAGTAAAGTCCACGTGTATAGTCGCTGTTTATGTTTAAAAAAAAGTATTTGCAATGAGTAAGTCATTGGTCTTGCAAAATTCTACCATGCGATATCCCACGTCATTTCTATCACCAAGGCCATATTTTCCAACTGCTGACCCTTCTTTGTTTCCAACTTTCGAATTCCAATCACCAGTAATTATCAATGCATCTTGAATGCATGTTTGATCAATTTCAGATTGCAGAAGTTGATAAAAATCTTCAATTTCTTTATCTTTGGCATTAGTGGTTGGTGCATAAATTTGAATAGTAGTCCTGTTAACTGGTCTTCCTGGTAGGTGTGTGGATATTATCCTATCACTGACAGTGTTGTACTTCAGGATAGATCTCGAAATGTTCTTTTTGATGATGAATGAGGTGCCATTTCTCTTCAATTTGCTATTCCTGGCATAGTAGATCATATGATCGTCTGATTCAGAATTGCCAGTACCAGTCCATTTCAGCTCACTAATGCCTGGATATCGATCTTTATGCATTCCATTTCATTTTTGACAACTTCCAATTTTCCTAGAGTCATACCACCATGCGTTTGTCAGTTTATCATACTGTGGTGTCTTGTCTGTTGCTGTGAGGCTGGAAGCCATGCCACTAGTGTTTCAAATACCAGCAGGGTCACCTATGGTGGACAGGTTTCAGCGGAGCTTCCAGACTAAGACAGACTAGGAAGAAGGACCTGGTGGTCTACTTCTGAAAAAATTGGCCCGTGAAAACCTTGTGAATAGCAGCAGAATATGAGCCCCTCAGGTTGGAAGGCACTCAAAATATGACTGGAAAAGAGCTGCTTCCTCAAAGTAGCGTCAACCTTAATGATGTGGTTGGAGTTAAGCTTTTGGAACTTTTATTTGCTGATGTGGCACGACTCAAAATGAGAAAAAAGAGCTGCAAATATCCATTAATAATTGGAAAGTAGAATGTACGAGACAATGACATCTGCTTTATTGTCCTCCTTAGCATGCTCTGAAATCACTGGAAATACATCTGATCGTCTCTGAGAGCTTTTGAGAGGAAGGTCAGATGGAAGGTGGGGGGAGCAGTTGCTTGGTTTTCACATAACTAGCACTGAGCCTGTGTTGCCTCTTCCTTCTAATAAGGGAGCTAAGAGTCATCAAGTACTAGACGTATTTTATAGTTATATTATTTAATCTCACAAAACTTTTGCAAGCTAGATACTTTTAGACCCATTTTACAGAGAGTTAATGGAGGTTTTGAAAGTTTAAGTAAGGTCCTCAAGGTCTCATGACTAGTATGTAGCAGATAGGATATTTCAGCCTAAGTCTTGAATTCCAAAGCCTTTGCTTGTCCCGTTTCTGCCAACTTGTGATATACTCAGCTTCATTGGAGGACATGTGACCAAGAACCCAGCCTTCCTGGTTGGAAATAATGAGCATTTCCAAAGCTGGGCTCAGTGACATTTTAGGGAGACTTTCTTCATGGGGTTTCACAAATAACTTAAAAAAAAAAGCCTTTATTTTTTAGAGCAATTTTGTGGTTGTGTTTGCTAGTTGACATCGAGTCAATTCCATCAATTTCAACTCATGGCGACCCCATATGGGCAGAAAGGGCAGTTTTAGGTATCCAGAAAAATTGAATAGAAAGTACAGAGAGCTCCCATGTATAGTCTCCCCACTCTGCCCTCCTGCATGGTTTCCTCTGTTATCAACATTTTCCCTGCTGTGGTTCATTTGTTACAATTGATGAATTAATATTGATACATTGTTATTAACTAATGTCCATAGTTTACACTAGGTTTCACTCTTTTTTAAATTTTTTTTAAAACATTAAACATTAAACAGTTAGTACACATTTTGTTTTATGACATTGGCTAACAATCCCACAACATGTCAATACTCTGCCTTCTTGACCTTGGGTTCCCTATTACCAGCTTTCTTGTCCCCTCCTGCCTTCTAGTCCTTGTCCCTGGGCTGTTGTGCCCTATTAGTCTCATTTTGTTTTATGGGGCTGTCTAATCTGTGGCTGAAGGGTGAACCTCGGGAATGACTTCATCACTTAGCTGAGGGTGTCAGGGGGCCATACTGTTGGGGTTTCTCCACTGTCTGTCAGGCAAGTAAGTCTGGCCTTTTTTTTGAGAGTTAGAATTTTGTTCTACATTTTTCTCCAGCTCTGTCCAG
>NW_004444134.1:4297458-4299348 GCF_000243295.1 Trichechus manatus latirostris | reverse complement strand
CCCAGTATTGTGTACTGTCTTACCCTTCACCAAAGTTACCACTTAACTATTGTTTATTTAGTATTTACCCCTCTACCCCTCCCATCCCTTGTAACCATCAAAGATTGTTTCTTTTTGTGTTTAAACCTTTTTATGAGTTTTCATAGTAGTGGTCTCATACAGCATTTGTCCTTTTGTGATTGACTTATTTCCTTCAGCATAATGTCCTCCAGTTTCATCCATGTTATGAGATGCTTCATGGATTCATCATTGTTCTTTATCGTTGCATAATAGTCTACTGTGTATATGTACCATAGTTTGTTTATCCATTTATCCATTGATGGACATCTGGATTGTTTCCATCTTTTTGCCATTGTGAACAATGCTGCAAAGAACATGGGTGTGCATATGTCTATTCGTGCGATGGCTCCTATTTCTCTAGGATATATTCCTAGAAGTGGCATTGCTGCATCATATGGTATTTTTATTTCTAGCTTTCTAAGGAAGTGCCATATCGTTTTCCAAAATGGTTGTATCGTTTTGCATTCCCACCAGAAGTATATAAGTGTTCTGATCTCCCCACAGCTTCTCCAACATTTGTTATTTCCAGTTTTTTGATTCGTGCCAGTAATGTCGGGATGAGAAGGTATCTCATTGTGGTTTTGATTTGCATTTCCCTAATGGCTATTGATCGCAAGCATTTCCTCATGTGTCTGTTGGCCACTTGAATGTCCTTTTTGGTGAAGTGTCTGTTCATTTCCTTTGCCCATTTTTAAAATTACATTATTTGCCTTTTTGTTGTAGAGGTATTGGATTTTCCTACAGATTTCAGAGATTAGGCCTTTGTTGGATTTGTCGTAGCCAATTTTTTTTTTCCTGGTCTGTAGGTTCTCTTTTTACTCTTTTGGTGAAGTCTTTTGATGAGCATAAGTGTTTAATTTTTAGAAGATCCCAGTTAACTGGCTTATCTTCTGGAGTTTGTGTGTTGTTGATTATGGTTTGTGTCCTGTTAATGCCGTGCATTAGGGCCTCTAGTGTTGATCCTGTTTTTTCTTCTATGAACTTTATAGTTTTTGGCTTTATATTTAGGTCTTTGATTCATTTTGAATCAGTTTTTCTATATGGTGTGAGGTATGGGTCCTGTTTCATTTTTTTTGCAGATGGTCATCCAGTTTAGCCAGCACCATTTGATAAAAAGACTGTCTCTTCCCCATTTGATGGACTTTGGGAACTTGTTGGAGATCAGGTGACGGTAGGTGGATGGATTTACATCTGGGCTCTCAATTCTGTTCCATTGGTCAGTGTATCTGTTGTTGTGCAAGTACCAGGCTGTTTTGACTACAGTAGCTGCATAGTAGGTTCTGAGGTGAGGTAGTGCGAGTCCTCCTACTTTATTCTTCTTCAATAATGCTTTACTTATCCGGGGCTTCTTCCCTTCCCATATAAAGTTAATGATTAGTTTTCTATCACTTTAAAGAATGTTGTTGGGATTTGGATGGGGATTGCATTGTATTTGTAGATTGCTTTGGGTAAAATTGTCATTTTCACAATGTTGAGTCTACCTATTCATGAGCAGGGTATATTCTTCCATTTATGTAGATCTCTTTTGGTTTCTTGCAGTAGTGTTTTGTAGTTTTCTTTGTATAGGTCTTTCACATCCCTGGTTAGATTTATTCCTAGTATTTTATTTTTTTAGGGGCTATTATAAATGGTATTGCTTTCCTGATTTCCTTTTCATCATTCTCTTTATTGATGTATAGGAATCCAACTTATTTTTGTGTGTTTATCTTGTATCCTGCTACTCTGCTGAATCTTTCTATTAGTTCCAGTAGTTTTCTCGTGGAGTCTTTTGGGCTTTCTATACATAGTATCATATCATCCAAAAATAGGGACAGTTTAACTTCTTCATTA
>NW_004444134.1:4291218-4296077 GCF_000243295.1 Trichechus manatus latirostris | reverse complement strand
GCTAATTGTGCCCTTTAGGTCTTCTGTATCTTTGTTGAGTTTCTTTCTAGATGTTCTGTCCTTTACCAAGAGTGGCGCGCTGAAGTCTCCTACTATTATTGTGGAACTGTCAATTTCTCTTTTCAGTGCTGTTAGAGTTTGTTTTACGTATTTTGGAGCCTTGTCGTTGGGTGCGTAGATATTTATTATGGTTATGTCTTCATGAAGGATCATCCCTTTAATCGCTATATAGTGCCCTTTTTTGCCTTTTATGGTGGATTTTCTTTTAAAGTCTATTTTATCAGAAATTAGTATTGCCTCTCCTGCGCTTTTTTGGTAGCTGTTTGCTTGATATATTTTTTTCTATCTTTCGATTTTTAGTAAGTTTACATCATTGTTTCTAAGGTGTGTCTCTCGTAGACTTTATGTTGATGGATCCTGTTTTTTTATCCATTCTGCCACTCTCTATCTCTTTATGGGTGTATTTAGGCTATTTACATTCAGCATAATTACTAATAGGTGTGAGTTTATTGCTGTCATTTTGCAGTCTTTTTTGTGGTGCTGACATTTTCTTTGTTCCTGTTACTCTCCTGTGCTGAATTCCTTTTGTTTGTGAATTTTTTTCATTTCTTTTGTTTTTGTAGATTTTGTTTTTACTGAGACTTTATGTTTTCCTTCTTTATTTTGATGAGTAAGGTTTGTTAACTTTCTTTTTATTTATATTGATATTTACACTTATCTTCCTAGGTTTGAACCAGTCTATTATTACTTGATATCCCCTTGCCTTCCTCTCCATTAGCAGATTCTATACCTACACTGTATATTCCCTCTTTTATTGTTCTGATGTTGTTGTCATTTACAGATTAACCTCTCTGGTTCCCTCTTGTAATTATTTTAATTTTGGATAGTCCTTGAGAGTTCGTTTCCTAGGTTGGTATCTGACTGGTATGATCCTGCATCCCGGATTCATCCTGTGGTCTGATGTTGTTTGTTATCAGACCAAAGGACTCCCTTTAATAATTATTGTAAGTTTTCTTTGGTTTTTACATATTCCCTTAATTTCTGTTTACCTGGAAATGTCCTAATTTCACCATCATATTTGAATGAGAGTTTTGTAGGATATATTATTCTTGACTGAAATTTTTTTCATGGTTTTATATATGTCATCCCATTGCCTTCTCACCTGCATAGTTTCTGCTGAATAATCTGAGCTTAGTCTTGTTGCTTCCCCTTTGTATGTGACTTTTCATTTTTCTTGAGCTGCTCTCAGGGTTCTTCCTTTGTCTTTGGTTTTAGTGAGTGTGACTATGATATGCCTTGGTGATTTTCTTTTGGGGTCTATCCTATATGGGGTTCCTTCAGCTTCTTGGATGGTCAGCTTTTTGTCTTTCATAATATTGGGGAAGTTTTCTGTCAGCAGTTCTTCAATGATCCTCTCTGTGTTTTCTGTTTTCTCCTCCTGTTCTGGAACTCTGATCACTCATAAATTTTTTGCTTTTGATGGTAGCTCACGTAATTCTCAGGGTTTCTTCATTTTTATTTGTTCTTTTTTCTGATTTTTCTTCAAACAGAGTTGTATCCAAGTGTTTGTCTTCAATTTCACTGATCCTGTCTTCCATCATTTCAAACCTGCTTCTCAGCCCTTCTACAACACTGTCCATTCTTGAAATCTTGGTGTTTATCTTTTGGGATACTAATTGTTGTTTTTACATGATTTCTAGTTGTGAATTTATTTTGGCATTTTGTTCCTGTATTGTTTTCCTGAATTCTTCCATTTTTTGGTCTGTATTTTCCATGAATTTGTCCTCATTTTTGTCTGCTTTTTCTTCAACTCTTGGGTAGCTCTGAATTTTAGATATTTGACTTCCATATCAGGTAGTTCTAATGTATTTTCTTCTACTGGAAAGTCATCTGGTGTTTATTTTGGATGCCTACTGGAACCATCTTGTCCTTTTTTGTTTTGGTATTGTCTGCTGTCTTTGGACATTCAGTAGTTATTTTCCTTGTTTATTGATTGTAGATTTGTTTGCTTCATCCTGCCTTTTTTGTTTTATTTGGTTATGTCTGAGTAGGCTGGCTATGTGTTCTTTGTTGTTTGCTCATCTGTCGGCATGATACTTTTTGCCTCCTTGTCCAATGGGCAGGGTCAGTCACTCAGCTATAGTGTAGCAGAGCAGGTCCAGCTGAAGTGTAGTTGCTGGGATGGGTTGTATGTGGCACATACTAGGGCCGACAGGGCAGGCTGGGAATTAGTGAAGGGCAGGTTCCAGTAGGCCATGCCTGTGCTGCTCAGGGGTGTGATGTTTAGTGCATAGTGCAAGTAGGCAGGGAGGAGGGGGTAGAATGTGATGTGTGAAGCTAAGATGGGTACCAGAAAGAGGAGAGAGAGCAGAGCGAAACAGGAGCCAAAAACAAACAAGAGGGCTAAGGGAGCTTGCTTTTGGAGTGGAGACATAAGAGACCGAAATATGGAGAAAATAAAAAGTGTAAAAGGGAAAAAAATGGAAAAGAAAGAAAGAAAAAAAAAAAAAAAGCAAAGTCCCCAGTGATCCCACCCATTTGGCTGCAAAGATTGGAGAAGTAGCTCCCAGGCAATGAAGTACAGCCTGGCTAAAAGTGGTAAAGGTATCACACAGTGTCAGGTATTCAGGAGACAAGAAGAGAAGGTAAGTATAGAGAGACAAGAAACTGAGAAATGAAGAAAAACAAAAGGGGAAAAAGAGAAAAGAAAAAACAAAACAAAAAAAGAAATTCCTCCAAGGATCTCACCGTGCGCCTGTGCAGACTGAGGGTGTAGCTTCCAAGCTGCACAGTACAACCCAGCTAGAAGGGGCTCCCAAGCAGAGAAAAGAAAAAGAAAACAAACCAAGTAATCAAAACAGAACAAATCAAAGCAAACAAGCAAATAAAAGCTCCAGGGATCCTACCATTTTGGCGGCACGGGCCTAGGAAGCAGTTCGACAGTCAAGCAGCATTTCACAGCCTTTTAGGAAGAAGCAAAGATGGTACAGGGAGCCAGATATTTGAGAGAAAGGAGGGGGAGGTGGTGAGAGGTATGGAAGAAACCAAAAGAAGCAGAAAAAAGCCACACCAGCAACAAACAACTGGCACTCAGAGAGCCGGCCAGTGTAGGCAGGTGGAATCCAAGTGGCACAGGACTGAAGCTGGTGCCTCTGGGCCAAGGGACTGTGGCCATGCGAAGCAAAGGAGACCGAGTGGGGGTGAAGAAGGGAGGGGGTGGGAAAGCATATATCACTGGTTACCGGTTGTTCTGTCTCCTGCTAGAAGCTCCGTAAAGCTGCTTTCCTGTACTCCTTGTACACCAATCTCTGGCAGGAATCCAAGATGGTGAATATGTGCTGCATTAGCTGACAGTGGACCTCTGCACGTATCTCTCCTCGCTCTCTGTTCTCTGTCAGTTTCTTATTCCATTCAATGCTTAGCTGAGTTCTTTATCTCTTCATTTGATGCTTAGGGTTTCAGGATTGACGTTTGTCTCTGTTTAACTTAGTTTTTCGGTTCTTTGCTGTGGAGGGATGGTGTGTTGCTTCTGTCTATAGCCCCATGTTGCCCGGAAGTCCAAGTTTCACTCTGTGTTACATAGTTCTATGGGTTTTGACAAATGCATAATGTCGTGATACCATTATAGTATATAGTTTCATTGCCCTAAAAATGGTCTGTGCCCCACCTATTCATCTCACCTTCACTTCTCCTAAACTCCTGGAGACCACTGATCTTTTTACTGTCTCTATAGGTTTGCCTTTTCAAGAATGTCATATAGTTGATATCATATAGTATGTATCCTGGCTTCTTTCACTTAGCAATATGCATTTAAGTTTCATGGCTTGATAGTGCATTTTTTTAAATCACTGAATAATATTGCACTGTATGGCTGTACCACTGATTGTTTATTCATTCACCTGTTGAAAGACATCCTGGTTGGTTTCAAAATTTTGGCAATTACAGATAAAGCTTCTATAAACAGTCATGTGCAGGTTTTTGTGTGGACATAAGTTTTCAACTCATTTGGGTAAATACTAAAGAGTGTGACTGCTGGAGCATATGGTAAGACCTATGTTTAGCTTTGTAAGAAACTGCAAACTGTCTTCCAAAGTGACTGTATTATTTTTCATTCCTACCAGCAATAAATGAGAGTTCCTGTTGCTTCACATCCTCTTCAGCATTTGACATTGTCGGTATTTTGCATTTTAGCTATTCTAATAGATGTGTAATGGTATCTCGTTTTAATTTGAAATTCTCTAATGATGTATCATGCTGGGCATCTTTTCATATGCTTCTTTGTCATCTGTATTTTTGGTGAGATGTCTATTCAGATCGTTTGCACATTTTTAAAATTGGGTTGTTTGTTTTCTTTTTTTTTTGTTTTTTTTTCTTGTAGTTTAAATGAAGTTTACATTTCAAGTTAGTCTCCCATACAAACATTTATACATACATTGTTATGTGACCCTAATTGCTCTCCCCATAATGTGACAGCATGCTCCTCCTTTCAACCCCTGATTCCCCATGTCCATTCAACCAGCTCCTAACCCTCTCTGCCTTCCCATCTCACCTCAGGACAGAAGCTGGCTGTTTAGTCTCTTGTATCTACTTGAGCTAAGAGGAACACTCCTCATGAGTATCACTTTATGTCTCACAGTCCAGTCCAATCCCTGTCTGAAGAGTTGGCCTTGAAAATTGTTTTAGTTCTGGGCTGATACAGAAGACAGGGGCCATGCTTTCCGGGGTTCCTCCTGTCTCAGTCAGACCATTAAGTCTGGTCTTCTTACTAGAATTTGAGTTCTGCATCCCATTGTTCTACTGCTCCATCAGGGATCCTCTGTTGTGTTCCCTGTCAGGACATTCATTGGTGGTAGCCAGGC
>NW_004444134.1:4289223-4290505 GCF_000243295.1 Trichechus manatus latirostris | reverse complement strand
TGTGAACAGTGCTGCAATGAACATGGGTATGCATATATTTATTCGTGTGATGGCTCTCATTTCTCTAGGACATATTCCAAGGAGCTAGATAGCTGGACTGTGTGGTACTTCTATTTGTAGCTTTTTAAGGAAGTGACAAATCGATTTCCAAAGTGATTGTACCGTTTTACATTCCCACCAACAGTGTATAAGTGTTCCAGTCTCTGCACAACCTCTCCAGCATGTGTTATTTTGTGTTTTTTGGATTAATGTTAGCCTTGTTGGGGTGAGATGATATCTCATTGTAGTTTTGATCTGCATTTCTCTAATGGGTAATGATCGTGAGCATTCCTTCATGTGTCTGTTAGCTGCCTGAATATCTTCTTCGCGAAGTGTCTGTTCATATCCTTTGCCCATTTTTTAATTGGGTTATTTGTCTTTTTGTTGTTGAGGTTTTGCAGCATCTTGTAGATTTTAGAAATTAGATGCTGATCAGATTTGTCGTAGCAAAAAATTTTTCCCACTCTGTAGGTTGTCTTTTGACTCTTTTGGTGAAATCTTTTGATGAGCATAAGTGTTTGATTTTTAGGAGCTCCCATTTATCTGGTCTGTCTTCCGATGCTTGTGCATTGTTACTTGTGGTTCGTATTGTGTTTATGCCATGTATTAGGGCTTCTGATGTTGTCCCTATTTTTTCTTCCATGATCTTTATCGTTTTTGATATTATATTTAAGTCTTTGATCCATTTTGAGTTAGTTTTTGTGCATGGTGTGAGTTATGGGTCTTGTTTCAATTTTTTGCAGGAGGATATCCAGTTATGCCAATACTACTTGTTAAGAGACAGTCTTTTCCCCAATTAACGGACTTAGGGCCTTTGTCAAATATCAGCTGCGCATAGGTGATGAATTTATGTCTGGATTCTCAATTCTGTTCCACTGGTCTATGTAGCTGTTGTACCAGTACCAGGCTGCTTTGACTACCGTGCTGGTATAATAGGTTCTAAAATCAGGTAGTGTGAGGTCTCCCACTTTGTTCTTCTTCTTGAGTAATGCTTTACTTATCCGGGGCCTCTTCCCTTTCCATATGAAGTTGATGAGTCGTTTCTCCATCTCATTAAAAAATGCCATTGGAATTTGGATCAGGATTGCCTTGTATCTGTAAATCACTTTGGGTAGAATTGACATTTTCACAACGTTGAGTCTTCCTATCCATGAACAAAGTATGTTTTTCCTCTTATGCAGGTCTCTTTTGGTTTCTTGCAGTAGTGTCTTGTAGTTTTCATTGTATAGGTCTTTTACATCTC
>NW_004444134.1:4247099-4271603 GCF_000243295.1 Trichechus manatus latirostris | reverse complement strand
GGCTTAGTTTTTCAGATCTTTGCTGTGGAGGGACAGCATGGTGCTTCTGCCTAGAGAGCCATTTTGCCAGGAGTCCTGGTGTATACACTCTTGTAGTGTGGTAATGAGGTCCTACACTGTGGAAATGGGCCCACACAAGTCTCTGCAGGGGAAAGGCACTCAAAGTCTATGGACACCTTATGCCTGTGTGTAGGCAAAGCAGCTGTACCTACCCTGAGTTCCTGGCTTAGGGGAGCCAGCAGTTTATTTTTTCCCCTGTTTGTTAATTTGTTCACTCTCCAAGGCCAAGAGAATGGCCTTGGGGGTGTGACGGATCCTACTTCCGGCCCAAGGGACTCGGCACTTGCTGAAGCCAGTCTGGGACGCAGAGCAGATCAGGGAGCGGGGAGGTAAATGGGAGAGAGGTTTTTCCCAAGAGGGTGTTTTTGATCCACGTGGTAGGCCGGACGCAAGTACTTATCTTTTGCTGATCGAGAGCTGCTTCTCACTAGTTCTGGGTGGCCAAGTAGACTCTCTGCCACTGGGTCTCTCCCGGTGTGGAAAGTGCTTCCTGAGCACCACTGCTTGCCTGCCTCACCGCTCACCCATGAGCTGATCAGGCCTGAATGGCTTAGGGTCTCACAGGGTCAGGTCTGGCAACTCCTTGCTGCTTCTGAACTGTCTCTCCATCCCCCTGCCACTCAGTCCAGTTCCTCAACTTTGTCTTAGATGTTCAGGGCTCCTAGATTGTCATATACAATTGATTCACTTGTTTTTTCAGGTCTTTGTTGTAAGAGGTTCCACTGGAACATCTGAGTACTCCGACATCTTGGCCCTGCCACATTTTTTTTCTTATTACTGAGTTGTAAGATTTTTTTTTTTTAATATCTTGGATGTTGTTGTTGTTAGTTACCATTGAATCAGACCCTGACTCATGGCGACCCCATGCACAACAGAATGAAATGATGCCAGGTCCTGCACCATCTTCATGATTAGTTACAGATGGGACTGTTGTTATCCCTAGGGTTTTTACTGACTAAGTTTTCAGAAGTAGATCACCAGGACTTTTCTCCTAGTCTGTCTGAATCTGGAAGCTCTGCTGAAGCCTGTCCACCATCATAGCAACAGGCAAGCCCCCACTGATAGATGGGTGATGTCTTAGTTATCTAGTGCTGCTGTAACAGAAATACCATAAGTGAATGATTTTAACAAACAGAAATGTATTTTCTCACACTTTAGGCAGTTAGAAGTCCAAATTCAGTGCTGGCTCTAGGGGAAGCCTTTCTCTCTCTTGGCTCTGGAGGAAGGTCTTTGACTCTTTGAGCTTCTGCTCCTGGGTGAATCTTCATATGGCTTGGCATCTCTCTTCCCCCATCTCTGCTTCTTTTGCTTGCTTGTTTAATCTCTTTTATATCTTAAAAGAGATTCACTCAAGACACACCCAACAATAATATTGTCTCATTACTGTAACAAAGACAACACATTCCTAAATGGGATTATAACCACAGGCATAGAGGTTAGGATTTACAACACATATTTTGGAGGGACACAATTTATTCCATAACAGGTGGTGACTGCACATGAGGATACAAGTCCTTTATCATATTTGTTTCACACATCTTGCACCAGCCTGTGACTTATCTTTTCATTCTGTTGATGGTGTCTTTCACAGAGCAGACATGTTTAATATTAATGAAGTCCACTTATCAATTTTTCTTTGATGGATCGTGCTTTTGATTTTGTATCAAAAAGCTCACTGCCAAGCCCAAGGTGATCTAGATTTTCTCCTATGTTATCTTCTAGAAGTTTTATATCTTGCTTGTTACATTTAAGTTTATGATGCATTTTGAGTTAATTTTTGTGAAAGATGTAAGATCAGTCTCTAGATTCGTTTTTTTTCCACGTGGATGTCCAGTTGTTCCAGCACCATCGATTAAAAAGACTATCCTTTCTTCATTAAATTATTCTTTGTTCCTTTGTCCAAGATCCATTGACTGTGTTTCTGGGGGCCTATTTCTGGGCTCTGTTCTGTTCCACTGATCCATGTGTCTAGTCATTCACCAATATCACACTGTCATGATCATTGTAGTTCATAGTAAGTCTTGAAGCTGGGTAGTGCTAGTCCTCTGACTTTGTTCTTTTTCCGTACTGTGCTGGCTATCCTGGAACTTTGGTCTTTCCTTACAAACTTTAGAATAAATTTGTCTACACCCACAAAATAACTTACCAGCATTTTGATTGGGATTGCATTGAATCTATAGATCAAGTTCAGAAGAATTGACATCTTAAGTTTCTTATTGAGTTTTATTATCTGTGAACATGGAATATGTCTCCATTTATTTAGATCTTCTTTAAATTTTTTATCAGAGTTTTGTAGTTTTCCTCATGTAGATCTTGTATATATTTTGTTAGACTTATTCCTAAATACTTCAGTTTTGATTCTAGTGTAAATAGTATTATGTTTTTAATTTCAAGTTCTAATTGTTCATTGCTGGTATATAGGAAAGAATTGACTTTTGTTTATTAACCTTGTATCCTGCAACCTTACTATAATTAGTTTTTGTTGTTGTTGTTGTTGATTCTTTGTGATTTTCTACATAGACAGTTACATAATTTGTGAACAAGGACAGTTTTATTTGTTTCTTCACAATTTGTATACCTTTTGCTTCCTTTTTTAAAACTACATTAACTAGGACTTCCAGTATGATGTTGAATAGGAGTGGTGAGAAGGACATCTTTGTCTTCTTCCCAGTCTTAGTGGGAAAGTATCTAGTTTCTCACTATTAAGTATCATGTTAACTGTAAATTTTTTGTAGATGTTCTTCATCAAGTTGAGGAAGTTCCCTTCTATTTCTAGTTTGTTGAGAGTTTCTATAATGAATAGGTGTTGAATTTTGTCAAATGCTTTTTCTGCATCTATTGATATGACCACATATTTTTCTTCTTAGGCTTGTCGATGTAATGGGTTACATTAATTGATTTTCAAATGTTGAACTAGCCTTGCATATCTTGAATAAATCACACTTGGTGTTTTGGTGTTAGAGTAATGCTGGCTTCATAGAATGAGTTAGGAAGTGTTTCTTCTGCTTCTGTTTTCCGAAGAGATTGTAGAGAATTTGTATATATATATCTTCCATGGTTGGATGCCTGAATAGAGAGTTTGGCTATATGGATGCACTGTGTGATGGTCAAGGTTATGTGTCAACTTGGCTAGGGCATGATTCTCTGTGGTTTGGTAGATACTATGTAAACATTCTCCATTTTGTGATCTGATGTGAGCAGCCAGTCAGTTGAAAGGGGAGTTTCCTTGGAGATGTGGCCTGGATCCAATATATATGGATATTCTAGCAAAGCTCCTTCTCTCTCAATCCTACATTCGATCCTGCATTTTCCTCATCATCCTCTGACCTCCAGTTCTTGGGACACGAGCTAGTAGCGTGCCACCTGACCTGCAGATTTTGGGTTCATCAGCCTCTGCTACCATGTGAGTCAGGAGAATTCTCCAGCCTGCCAGTGACCCATGATTTGGGACTTGCCAACCTCCACAATTTCATGAGCCACATCCTTGAAATAAATGTTTCTATATACATTTATATATAAGCTTCACTAGCTTTGCTCCTCTAGAGAACCCAGCCTAAGACATAACTGTGATGTGAAAATGACACTAGAATTAGATTTCAAGGATCTGGGTTTGAGTTGGCCACTACTTAACTTCTCAGACTCAATTTTCAAACCTAAAAGAGGAGTAATAATACCTACTTCAATTCTGTTGTGAGAATTAAATGAATTTATAAATGTCAAAGTATTTAGAATAGTGCTTACTACACAGAATCCTAGCTCATTCTGTCTGAAGTTCAACGTTTTCTCCACTAGATGATGATGGTAGAGAAATATGATAAACTCATTGCCATCTGGTTGATTTCGACTCATAGCCACCCTATTGGACAGAGTAGAACTGCCCCATAGAGTTCCCAAGGAAGTAAATCTTTAAGAGAGCAGCCTGCCACGTCTTTCTCCCAAGGAGCAGCTGGTGGGTTCAAATTGCCAACCTTTCAGTTAGCAGCCAAGCGCTTAACCACTGTGCCACCAGGGTTCCTCTAGGTAAATAAACAAATAGACCTTAGCAATAAGGACCTTTTAAAAAAGTCATTCCTCTAATTTTGCTTTTCTAACCAAATTTAAACTTTGTTTTGGAATCAGCATGTTGTTGTTGTTGTTGTTAGGTGCTATCGAGTCCGTTCTGACTCATAGTGACCCTATGTACAACAGAATGAAACGCAGCCTGCTCCAGCACAATTCTTCCAATTGTTGCTGTTTTGAGCCCATCATTGCAGCCAGTGTGTCAATCCATCTCATTGAGGGTCTTCCTCCTTTTCTCTGACCCTCTATTTTACCAAGCATAATGCCCTTCTACAGGTACTGGTCCCTCCTAATAACATGTCTAAAATACACAAGACAAAGTCTCACCATCCTTGCTTCTAAGGAGTATTCTGGAAGTACTTTTTCCAAGACAGACTTGTTCTTTCTTCTGGAAGTCCATGGTATATTCAGTATTCTTCTCCAACACCATAATTCAAAGACATCAGTTCTTCTTCGGTCTTTCCTTATTCATTGTCCAGCTTTCACATACATATGAGGTGATTGAAAATACCGTGCCTTGGGTCAGGCGCATCTTAGTCTTCAAAGTGACATTTTTGCTTTTTAACACTTTAAAGAGATCTTTTGCAGCATATTTGCTCAATGCACTATGCCATTTGATTTCTTCACTGCTGCTTCCACGGGTGTTGATTGTGGATCCAGGTAAAATGAAATCCTTGACAACTTTAATCTTTTCTCCATTTATCATGATGTTGCTTATTGATCCAATTGTGAGGATTTGTGATTTCTTTATATTGAGGTGTAATGAAATCTTCATCAGTAAGTGCTTCAAGTTCTCTTCGTTTTTAGCAAGCAAGGTTGTGTCGTCTGCATATTGCAGGTTGTTAATGAGCCTTCCTCCAATCCTGATGCCACATTCTTCTTCATATACTCCAGCATCTCAGATTTTTTGCTCAGCAAACATATTAAATAAGTATGGTGAATGATAAAACCATGACCCACACCCTTCGTGATTTTAAACCACACAGTATTCCCTTGTTCTGTGTGGGGATATATGCCATTTAAACATGGCTGCACTATTGACAACTGCAGCCCCCACAGGCCTCTATGAAGTATATGACATGTTGGAGACTTGTCAGTGATAAGAAAGAGATTAGGCACGACTTGTTTTCCCAAACCTATTGTCCTGTTACTGATTGGCTTGTTTACCTGAATTCCTTCTCCCTTGCCCGAAACTTATTGTTACTCACCCAAAGCCCATTGTTCTGTTATTTGCTTCACTGATTGCTGTATTGACTATAAATAAACTCCTGGGACTGGAGCCGGGGTTCGGCTCCTCAGAGTGACCCTCCTGGCCCCACTTCTCTGTAAGAGTTGTGGAATTGGTTATTGTCTCTGCCGCCCCGACGACCATCGCCGCTGCGACAGTTCTGTTTGAATGACTGCCTCTTGGTCTATGTAAACATTGTGCATGAGCACAATTAAGTGTTCTGGAATTCCCATTCTTTGCAATGCTGTTCATAATTTGTTATGATCCACCCAGTTGAATACCTTTGCATAGTCAGTAAAACACAGGCAAACATCTTTCTGGTATTCTCAGCTTTCAGCCAAGATCCATCTGACATCAGCAATGATATCCCTTTGTTTCATATCCTCTTCTAAATCCAGCTGGAATTTCTGGCAGTTCCCCGTCAATGTACTGCTGCAACCGTTTTTGAATTATTATTTATTATAAGTAGGTCCTTTTTATTACTGTATTTTCTTACTTGTTTTTATTGATATGTAATGAATGCATTCATTTTTATAAATTTATTTAATGTGTGGCCTTTTTGTGAATTTTTTTATTAGTTCTTAGATGTTTTCAATTGATACTTTTGTTTCTTCCTTTCCAATAAATCCATCTATTATTTTGTTTTCCTTTTGAATTGCATTGGCCACTACTAGGTAATGTTAAATTATTAGAGACAGCAGGCTTCATTATCTTATAAAGTGAAATATGAAATGACCCGTCACCTATTGCTGTCAAATTGAGTCCGACTCATAGCCAACCATAGGGTTTTGAAGGCTGTAATCTTTACAGAAGCAGACTGCCACATCTTTCTTCCTGTGAAATGACATTTGATAAAATTATATTTCAATATCTGATTTATAAAGCTCTCTAGTAAATAAAATAGCAAATGATACCTCCTTAACAAAATACTCTTTTGCCTTAAATCAGCAGCCATTATTACAGCCCTTATGTTTAATGGCTAAAAACACTGAAGGTATTCTTCCCTAACCCATGCTGCACATCTTACTTCCTTGTTTTGGAGTAACTTTCCAGCACCCTCTACTGCCCCTGCTATATCTGGGTAACTATTTACCCTTCAGTTTAGATATAACCTTGATAGCCTTCCCCGACTCTCAGGCTAGTTTAGTATGCTTTGCCACATGCTTATTTGACACTCTGTCTCTCCCTTATAAGAGCTACCTTGCAGTATTATAATTGTCATTTTACTTGTCTGTTTCCACACCTCCCTGCAACCTCCATTGGAGGATAGGTTTTCCACCCTGCATCCCCAGTGCCAGACACCTTGCCTGACATGTAGGAGGCACTAAGGTGTGGTTGAGTGGAATCAGTGAGAGAAAACAATCAGGCAGACTTCAAATCACCAACCTTTTGATTTGCAGCTGAGCACTTTAACCACTGTGCCACTAGGGCTCTTCAGGCAGACTTAAGGGCTTGAAAGTATAGAAGGTTATATGAAGACTTTCTGCTGACATGGAGATGTAGAGAATCTTTCCAAAAAGAAAAAATGATTTTTCTTTTTTTTTTTTGGAGATGGTAATAAAATGGTCATCTAGAAAGAATGGAGAGTTGCCACCAGGAAGAAAGATTGTGTTGTTTTAGGAGGAGATGGGTTTTTAATTGAGGAAAAAATAAAACATGGAGGGGATGCTGTTGCATGTTTTCTCTTTTGTCCATTGAGCTGAATTTAAAACCCAGTGGTTAAAGGGCTGAAGACGTGGAGATGAACAAACAGTTCATAAGAAGCTGGATGTTCTGGGAATAAATGGTGCTGCTTCAGGATCTAGAAGACCACGTGCAGCACCAAGCTAGAGACGAGGCTATATTTTCTAGCTCTGCCTGGGCACCTGAGGACGAGCAGCTTAGGGAGAACCTGCTGATAGCACTCATGGCCCAGACCTTTTTGTTCTTACTATGAGCACTGTCAGCAGTACCAGTGGTCAGACTACTTGAGCAGTGGACTTCTGTCCAGGAATGGACCAGTAACATGAAACTTGCCTCTAAAAATGGAAGGTGGTGAGAGACTAAAGAAAGAGTCAGGCAACTCCAGTGTGGTGGTGAAGGAGTTTATTAGGGAGACTTACATGTGAGGCAGTCCTAGGTGGCTGCAGGACTAAAGCAGATCTCTTCACCCTGCAGTAAGAGGGCAGAGGTTTTATAGCGATGGTGGACAATAGTGGCTACATGCCAGGGACTTACATAAGGATGACTTAGCAAACTGTAGTGAACTAGCAGACTACATAAGGATGCTCATGTTTGGTCTTGCAAAGCCTATTTCCCCTTCAGTCTACCCCTTGAGGCTGGCTCCTACAATCTGGCACATTCCCCCTCTTGTGCCACAGCATGAGAGACCCTGTTCCCTCCCTGCTGGGAACAGATATAGAAGTGGGGTTGGCCAGGTGCTGTATGGTGCCCACATATGATGCCCAAGAGACAGAGAAAGCTACTATGTGCCCAAAACAGGGGAATGGCTTCTCTGATAAAGAGAAGGAACTGGGAGAGAGAAGGTGACCCAATTCCCAGCCTCCTTATCAGAGAATGTTCTGGGCCCAAGTCCTTTACTTAGGCAGCCCAGATGGGAAGCACAGAGGCATACCATTCCCCCAGCAGTCCACCCCCTGACTTCCATCAGGGTGTCGGAAAAAGAAGCAAAGCAGTACCAGTCCTGGTATGCCCATCGACCATTATGGACATTGAGCTGCATGTTTGTGGTTTGGTGCATAACTCTGGTGAGTGTTATATTTATACATCATTTGAGGCAGCATTTAATGAGGGTTACTAGTAGGACTGTCCCCAGAAGATTGATCAGTCCTGCTTGGAGGAGAGATCTCAACCAGCTATCCCAGTTGTGGCTTAATCTAAGCCAACTGAATAGATCAAGGGGCTGCTTTTGTCCAATCTTATGTATGTATAATATGTCTTGATTCATTTATGTAAAAACAGCATATTTCTCCTAGCATAGCACAATTTATGAACAGTACACATTCCAGTACAAGCAATATGAAAGCTCTCTTTCTCAGCAAAATTGAACAAGGTATTAGCATTGCCAGCCCAGGCTAAGTCAGACCTGGTGTAGTCAGTCAATGTACGTTGGACCACCTGGTCATATTCTGTAAGTTCTCCATGTCCAGAGTAATATCAAACTCAGTCTTAAAAGTACCGTTCTCAGAGTTAAACCCTCCAGTCCCATGCCGTGTACACTTTTAACACAGAGAGAGACATTTCCTTCTCTGTAACAATGTGGGGAGATGACTCATTATCTGGATTAAAATGTTGACAGAGCCAACAGTTGGTCTGATTGGTAGCTCTAGCAAAAGCCTGTATCATTGGAGCCCATGGATAAGGGGCCTGGCCATCATTGTGAGATAATCTAGAAAGAAAAACAAACAACATTAACAATTTCCCCCTTCCCTCCCCTACCTCCCGTGGGACTTGAGGTGGGGGTTGCCTGGGTATAGCCACCCAGGCTGTCTGTCCTAGTCTTTTGTGAGGAACAGTTGTGTACAAAAGAAACACATTTTATGGAATAGGTAGTTTGATCAAACATACGGCGCAAATGAGAAATGCTCTTGCAGGGAACTGCTGCATTGAGACCCTAGACTGCTTGCCTGAGATGTATACTTCAGGTTGGGGTTGTCTTGTTCCCTCCCATTAGCCATTTAAGCTTGTCCATTTAAGTGCTCCTATGGCTTGGGGGTGACATAGAGTGTGAACAGTTCATTCAAGATCCAGTGGAAGCCTCTGTACAGGATAAGAGGCCCCGATACTATTTATCTGCTGAGAATGCCCTGGCCTGTTGGTTCAGGAATCTGTCTCTGGGGAGGTTTTATTTATTTTTTTATTATTACATTCTTTTTTAAAAATTTTATTGTGTTTTAGGTGAAAGTTTATAGTGCAGATTAGTCTCTCATTCAAAAATTTATTCACAAATTGTTTTGTGACATTGCTTGCAATCCCTGCAATGTGTCAGCACTCTCCCCTTTCCACACTGGGTTCCCCATTTCCATTTGTCTTGAGTTTTTATAAGTGTTCTCATACAATATTTGTCCTTTTGTGATTGACTTCCTCCACTCAGCATAAAGCCCTCCAGATTCATCCATGTTGTGAGATGTTTCACAGATTCATCATTGCTCTTTATCATTACCCAACAATCCATTTTGTGTATGTACCATAATTTGTTTATCCATTCATCTGTTGATGGGCACTGAGATTGTTTCCATCGTTTTGCTATTGTGAATAGAGCTGCAATGAACATGGGTGTGCATATGTCTATTTGAGTGACGGCTCTTATTTCTCTAGGATATATTCCCAGGAATGGAATTGCTGGATCATACGGTATTTCTATTTCTAGCTCCTTAGTGGTTGTACCATTTTACATTCCCACCAGCAGTGTATGAGCATTCCAATCTCCCCATCACCTCCAGCATTTGTTATTTTCTGTTTTATTTTTTTCAATTTATGCCAGTAGTGTTGGGGTGAGATGGTATTTCATTGTAGTTTTCATTTGCATTTCTCTAATGGCTAATGATCTCAAGCCTTTCCTCATGTGTCTGTTAGCTTCCTGAATGTCTTTGGTGAAGTATCTGTTCATATCCTTTACCCATTTTTAAATTGGACTTTTTGTTTTTTTGCTATTGAGGTGTTGAAGTATTCTGTAGATTTTAGAGATTAGACCCTTCTCAGATATGTTGTAGCCAAAATTTTTTCCCAGTCTGTAGGTTCTCTTTTTACTCTCTTGGTGAAGTCTTTTGATGAGCATAAGTGTTTAATTTTTAGGATCTCCCAGTAATCTAGTTTATCTTGTGGTGTTTGTGCATTGTTAGTTATGGTTTGTATTGAATTTATGCAATATATTAGGGTCCCTGCATTGTCCTTGTTTTTTCTTCCATATCTTTATCATTTTAGGTTTTATATTTAGATATTTGATACATTTCGAGTTAGTTTTTGTGTACGATGTGAGGTATGGGTCCTGTTTCATTTTTTTACTGACAGACATTCAGTTTTGCCAGCACTATTTGTTACAAAGACTGTCTTTTCCCCATTTAATGGACTTGTGTCCTTTGTCAAAGATCACCTGACCATAGGTGGATGGATTTACGTCTGGGCTCTTGATTCTGTTCCATTGGTCTATGTGTCTGTCGTTGACCCAGTACCAGGCTGTTTCGACTACCATAGCTGTATAGTAGGTTCTAAGATCAGATAGTGTGAGGCCTCCTACTTTGTTCTTTTTCTTCATTAATGCTTTGCTTATCCAGGGCCTCTTTCCTTTCCATATAAAGTTGGTGATTAGTTTTTCCATCTTGTTAAAGTTGGTGATTAGTTTTTCCATCTTGTTAAAGAATGCTGTTGGTATTTGGATGAAGATTGCTTTGTATCTGTAGATCGCTTTTGGTAGAATTGACATTTTCACAATGGTGAGTCTTTCCTCCCCTGAGCATGATATGTTTTTCCATTTATGTAGGTCTCTTTTGATTTCTTGCAATAGTGTTTTGTAGTTTTCTGTGTATAGGCCTTTTACACCCCTGGTTAGCTTTATTCCTAAGTATTTTATCTTTTGAGGGGCTATTATAAATGGTATTGTTTCCCTAATTTCCTTTTCAAAGGTCTTGTTGTTGGTGTATATGAATTCAGATGATTTTTTGTATATTGATTTTGTATCCTGCTACTCTGGTGAATCTATCTATTTGTCCCAGTAGTTTTTCTGTGGAATATTTGGGCTTCTCTATGTGTAAGATCATATAATCTGTGAATAGGGGTAGTTTTACTACTTTCTTTCCAATTTGGATGCCCTTTATTTCTTTTTCTTGCCTTATTGTTCTATCTAGGACTTCCAGCACAATGTTAAATAGGAATGATGATAAAGGGCATCCTTGTCTTGTTCCTCTTCTTCGGGGGAGTGCTTTCAGCCTCTCTCCATTGAGAATGATGTTGACTTTGTATAGATGCCGTTTATTATGTTGAGGAATTTCTCTTCTGTTCCTATTTTATTGAGAGTTTTTACTGGGAATTGGTGTTGGACTTTATCCAATGCCTTTTCTGCACTGATTTAGAGGATCATGTGATTCTTTTCTTTTGTTCTATTTATGTGGTAGCTTGTGTTGACTGATTTTTTTGATGTTGAACCATCCTTGCATATCTAGTCTGAATCTCACTTGGTTGTAGTATTTTTTTTTTTAATATGATGCTGAATTCTATTGGCTAGAATTTTGTTGAGAATTTTTGTGTCTATACTCATGAGAGATATTTGTCTGTAATTTTTTTAGTGGTTCCTTTCCTAGCTTTGGTATCAGGGTTACACTAGCTACATAGAATGAATTCGGGAGTATTCCTTCATAGAATGAATTTGGGAGTATTCCTTCCTTTTCTATGCTCTGAAATAGTTTGCATGGTACTGGTGTGAGCCTGTCTCTGAATGTTTGGTAGAATTCTCCAGTGAAGCCCTCTAGGCCAGGGCTTTTTTGGTTGTTGTTGGGAGTCTTTTTATTACCTCTTCAATCTCTTCTCTTGTTGTTGATCTGTCCAGATTTTCTATCTCTGTTTGTGTTAGTTTAGGTAGGTAGTGCATTCCTAGAAATTTGTACATTTCCACTAGGTTCTCCAATTTGTTGGAATACATTTTTTCATAGTATTCTGTTATGATCCTTTTTATTTCAGTTGGATCTGTTATAATTCCCCTCTCGTTTCTTATGTGGGTTATTTATTTCATCTTCTGTTTTCCTTTTGTCAGTTTAGCAATGGTTTGTTGATTTTGTCAATTTTTCGGAGAACGAGCTTTTCATCTTGATGATTCATTCTATTGTTTTTCTGTTCCCTATTTCATTTATTTCTGCTCTAGTCTTTATTATTTCCTTTCTTCTAGTGGCTGTGGGCTTCTTTTGCTGTTCTCTTTCTATTTGTTCAAGTTGTCGGGCTAACGTTTTGATTTTGGTCCATTCTTCTTTTCTGATGTGTGTGTTTATTGCTGTACATTGACCTCTGAGCACTGCCTTTGCTGTGTCCCAAAAGTTTTGGTATGATGTGTTTTCATTCTTGTTTGATTCTAGGAATTTTTTTATTTCCACTTTAATTTCTTCTATTACCCTGTTGTTTTTAAGCAAGGTGTTACTGAGTTTCCTTGTAAATGATTTTTTTCCTCTTTATTTTCCAGTTAATGATTTCAACTTTTATGGCGCTGTGATCAGACAGAAATGCTTTGTATTTCTTCGATGATCTGGATTTTATTGAGGGTTGCTTGGTGGCCTAAAATGTGGTCTATTCTGGAGAAAGTTCCATGTGCATTAGAAATGAATGTATACTTTGCTCCTCTTGGGTGGAGTGTTCTACGTATGTCTATGAGGTCAAGTTGGTTGATTGTGGCCTTTAGTGTTGAGTTTCTTTCTAGATGTTCTGTCCTTTACTGAGAGTGGTGTGTTGAAGTCTCCTTCTGTTATTGTTGTTGTTGTTAGGTGCCTTTGAGTCGGTTCCGACTCACAGTGACAGTATAGAACAGAGTAGAACTGCCTCGTGAGGTTTCCAAGGAGCAGCTGGTGGATTTGAACTGCAGACCTTTCGGTTACCAGCTGAGCTCTTAACCACTATGCCACCAGGGCTCCACTATTATTGTGGAACTGTCTATTTCTCTTTTCTGTGCTGTTAGAGTTTGTTTTATGTATTTTGGAGCCTTGTCGTTGGGTGTCTAGATATTTACAAAGGTTATGTCTTCTTGGAGGATTGTCCCTTTAGTCATTATATAATGTCCTTCCTTGTCTTTTATGGTTGATTTTGTCTTAAAGTATACTTTATCAGAGATTAGAATTGCCACTCCTGCCCTTTTTTAGTTAATATTTGCTTGCTTTTTTTCATCTTTTGATTTTTTCTATATTTATGTCTTTGTGTCTAAGGTGTGTCTCTTATAGACAGCATATTGATTGGTCATGTTTTTTACCCATTCTGCCACTCTCTGTCTCTTTCCAGGTGCATGTAAGCCATTTAAATTCAGTGTGATTATTGATAGGTATGAGTTTATTGCTGTAATGTCGTGCTTTTTTTGTGATGCTTACAGTTTCTCTGTTCCTCTTACTTTCCTGTGCTGAGTTCCTTTTGTTTGTGGATTTTCTTTTCTTTTGTTATTATAAATTTTGTGATTATTGAGTCTTTATTTTTTTATTCTGTTGAGTAGGTTTGAGAACTTTCTCTGTGGTTGCCTTGAAATGTACCCTTATCTTCATAAGTTTGAACCAGTCTTCTATTACTTGATATGTTCTTGACTTCCTCTCCATTTTAAAGTTCTATACCTACACCGTTTACTCCTGTTTTGTGTTTTGACATCGTCATCATTTGCAGATTGACGTCTGTTTCCCTTTTTCTAGTCTTTTAGCTTTGTTTTATTATTGAGAGTTCTTTACCTAGTTGGAGTCTGGCTAGTGCTGTCCTGTGTCCTAGACACCAGTTATTGTCTGATGTTGTTGGTTTTCTAACTGAGAGATTCCCTTTAATATTACTTGTAAGTTTTGTTTGGGTTTTTCAAGTCCCTTGATTTCTGTTTATCTGGAAATGTCCTAATTTCACCATCATATTTGAGAGAGAGTTTTGCAGAATATATTATTCTTGGTTGGCAGGTTTTTTTCTTTCAAGTTTTATGTATATCATCTCATTGCTTTCTTTTCTGCATAGTTTATGCTGAGTAGTCAGAGCTTATTCTTATTGTTTAAGTGTTTGGCTTCTAACCAAAATGTCAGCAGTTCAAATCCACCAGCTATTCCTTGGAAACCCTATAGGGCAGTTCTACTCTGTCCCATAGGGTTGCTATGAGTTAGAACTGACTTGACGGCAATAGGTTTGGTTTGGTTTTCTTTGTAAGTGATTTTTTTTTTTGTTTGTTTGTTTTGAGCTGTCTCAGGATTCTTTCTTTGTCTTTGGTTTTGCAAGGTGATTATGATCTGTCTTGGTGACTTTCTTTTGGTGTCTATATGGGGTCCGTTGAGCTTCTTGGGTGGTCAGCTTTTTATCTTTCATGATATTAGAGAAGTTTTCCCTGGGCAAATTTTAGCCTTGAGCATGATGTCATAGGCAGGTCAGCTTTTCTACACTGTCTGGCATTTTCTGATGACAGTGGCAATCTGTACACGTAGGCCCATTCTAAGATGGTGTGTGAATCTCCATGGGTCCTCTCTTAAATCTGGGAGGTGTTCACTTGCACATTTCTTTGCTCTGGAGCAGAGGATGCTTCAGCCTCTGCAGTCATCTGGCAAGAGAAGTTTTCTCATTGGTTGTTTTCTTCTCTAAGCATTGGGGCCTTTTTGGTGACCCTCCACACAAGTAACAAAAGTTTATCGGGAGCAGAACTGATTTTTTTTCTCCAGATGTCTCATCCCCATAGGGGCTTGTTTTATATGTCAGTCTGAGGGTTGTTGGTAACCAGATTGAATGGCCAGGCTGTTAGCTATAGCCCATGTCACAGTTTCCATGTGCCCCACTAAAAATGGCCCTAATGGCAGCAGTTTCTGTCAGCGCTTAGAGGTAAAAATTTGCAAAGGTGTACATTAATACAGCACTGTTATCGATATATACAATAGGGGTTTTTAGGGGCCCTGGAGGGACTTATCCATAGTCAAGCTTGGGAAAGGATCTCAGTGATGGTGACCTCAGACCTGAAAGTTTTCCTCATTTTGGTGCTAGAGATTATAGTCATCTGTGCAATGATGTCTAAAAACCTAAGATATACAATTCCTTTCATTTCCTCATTGAACTTTAATTGTAACATAAAGCCTTTGGTCCTCCCTGGTGACAGAGGGATCTAGGCTTAATCCTCAGTATTAATTATTTCTGAAAGTCAGAAGATCTGGGCAAAGATGGCAGAGCCCTCTTTCATTTGTGGAGCCATGCCTCCACCATATCAAGTGTGAGCATGGGTTCAGCCTAGTTTCCTGCTAACCTGGAGGAGTACCCTCCTATTTTAGTTTTCCCTTTACTATTGCAGCTGTGATTATGTTGCTGCTTGGTTATCTTGGCACAGGCAGTTATCATAGAATTCCAGAGAGGACTTCTTAGGTCTCTTCAAGGCCGCTCAACACAAGCTATCTTGAAGGACATTTTACTCCCTTTTCTTCCTGCTATTTTAACTCTTGCTTTGAGCTGCGTGTTACAGGGTGTTCTCAGCATCAGGGACCTGCTTACCCCCTCCACCTATCTCTGGTCTCATTGTTGGAAGGCTTTGAGCAATGGCTAGGGGATTGTTCCATCTTTACAACTCTCCCATCTTTACAAACTTGCAAGCAAATGTGTTCAGTTGCTCATCCTGTTGACAGATGTGGCTGCTCAATATGTCAGTTGTGGCCACACATGACTGCCGCACATCTCTTCCTAATTGTAACTCTGCAAAACTCTTAAGCATGCTTCAACAGCTAGCTGGGCTTCAGTGGCCAGCAGAACAGCCCAGAGCAGAGGCTAATTCACAGCCACTACTGCTGTCCTAGTTTTTTCTCCACACTTATGAAGGCGTGTATCTGCCCACAACCTGGCCATGTGGCTTGGCATTTGAGGGGCACCCTCGTACTCATGTGGCAGTCCACATGCAGAAAAGCATATGTGCAGAACTCCTCATATGGAGGTCGCTGGCCAACCTGGGATTTCCCCCGTAGAGATATTACTGCCACTTGCCATTTCCTCAGTGTCCTTGTTGGCTGGCCAATTGTCCAGGCATAGGCCAGTAATGTGAAACTTGCCTCCAGAAATGGAGGGTGGTGAGAGACTGAAGAAAGAGGTGGGCAACTCCAGTGTGGCTGTGAAGGCATTTATTAGAGAGACTTACGTATGAGGCAGTCCTGGGTGGCCACAGGACCAAAGCAAATCTCTGCACCCCGCAGTAGAAGGCAGAGGTTTTATAGTGGTGGTAGACAATAGTGGTTACATGCCAGGAACTCACATAGGGATGACTTAGCAAACTGTAGTGAACTAGCCGACCACATGAGGGTGCTCATGTTCTGCCTCACAAAGCCTGTTTTCTCTCCAACTTCACTAAGTGAGGGCAATAGAACCTTGTAGACATAACACATGACTGCAGCTGACAGAATGGCTTGTAGCACACTTAGGCAACTCTAAGGAATTCCCAGAAATAAGTAGGGGACACACTGGGAGCTGCTGACTGGTAGTGTTGCAGTATAAAGGAGAATCTCAGAGACTTTGTTTAAAAGGCATTAAAAAATAATGAGAAGATCAACAAAGGTTGCTGTTGAAAACGGAATATCCAAGAGAGGAAACATGAGCCTTGGCCTCTACACCACATGCAAAAATGGATTCAAGATGGACCATAAGCCTAAATGTAAAAGCTAAAGCTTCTACAAAAAACATAGAAGAATATCTTCATGACTTTTGGGTAGATAAAGATTTCTTAGAGAGGACACACGGCACTAGACATAAAAATAAATAAATTGGTCTTCATCAAAATGTAGAAACTTCTGCTTTTTAAAAGACATTTTTAGGAAAATGAAAAGACAAGCCACAGACTAAGAGAAAATATTTCCAGTACGTATATCTGCATTGGACTTGTATTCGGAATATGTAAAGAACTCTTACAACAAGACATCTCAATTTAAAAATGAGCAAAAAATATGAAAGAATACTTCACACACACAAAAAAATGAATAGAAAAAAAAGCAACAAAAAATTCAAAAACCCACACGAAGCATGCATAGGGAAATGCAAATTAAAATCACAGTGAGATGTCACTATATACCCACTACCAGTACAGGTTGCCATCAAGTCGATCCTGACTCATGGCAACCCCATGTGTTTCAGAGTAGAACTACTCCATAGAGTTTTCAATGGCTTTTTTTTTTTGTATGTTTGTTTTGTCCTGTTTTTCTGGAAGTAGATTGCGAGGCTTTTCTGCCAAAGAGCCTGTGGGTGGATTCGAACTGCCATCCTTTTGGTCAGTAGCTGAGCACTTAAACGTTTGTGCCATCTAAGGACATATATCAACTAGAATGACTGAAACAAAAAAGACAGGCAATGTTAAATATTGGTGAAGATAAGGAGCGACTTGAACTCTCATGCATTGCTGATGATGAGTGAATGAATGAAAACACAGATTTTTTTCATACAATGGAATTCTATTCAGTAGAAAAGGAATAAACTACCAATACACACAAAACAGATAAATTGTAGAAACATTATGCTGAATAAAGGAAGCCAGACACAAAGGAATATATACTGTATGATGATTCCAATTATGTGCAATTCTAGAACAGGCAAAACTATAACGATAGAAGTTATATTCGTGGTTACATGGAGTAGGGGCTAGGGGAGTGTTGATGGTAAAGGAGTATGAGGGATTTTGGGAAGTTGATGGAAATAGGACATATATTGATTGAGGAGATGGTTACACAGGTGTATATGTTTATCAAAACTCATCAAACTGTACCATTAAAATGAGTGCATTTTATTTATGGAAATCCTATCTCAATAAGGTTGATTCAAAAAATATAATATCATTTCATGCCCAGTAGAATAACTAAAGTTAAAAAGGCTGACAATATGTCAAAAGCTGGACGGGATGTAGAGCAACTGGAATTGTCATACAATGCTGGTGGAAATGTAAAATGGTAGAAACACTGGAAAATTTTTTTGTAGTTTCTTATAAAGTTAAACATATACCCACCCTCTGACCCAGAAATTTCACTCTAGGTGTTTGCTCAAGAGAAAGGGAAACATGTCTACAAAAGACTTTATAATAATGTTTATAGAAGCTTTATTTATAATAGCAGAAAACTGAAAACCATACAAATGTAAATCAGCAGGTGAATGGATAAACAAATTATGGCATATTCGTGCAATGAAATGTTGTTGTTAGGTGTTGTCTAGTTGGTCCGGACGCTTAGCGACACTACATACTACAGAACAAAACACTGCCTGTCCTGCACCATCCTCACAATCCTTGCTATGCTTGAGCCCATTTGTTGTAACCACTGTGTAAATCATCTCATTAAGGGTGTTTCTCTTTTTCTCTGACCTATTTTACCAAGCATAACGTCCTTCTCTAGGGACTGGTCCCTCCTGATAACATGTCCAAAGTAGTGATATGAAGTCTTCCCATCCTGCTTCTGAGGAGCATTCTGGTAGTGCTTCTCCAAGACAGATTTGTTCATTCTTCTGGCAATCGTTGGTATAATCAATGTTCTTTGCCAACACCATAATTCAAAGGTGTCCGTTCTTCAGTCTTCCTTGTTCACTGCCCAGCTTTCGCATGCATTTGAGGCAATTGAAAATACTATGGCTTAGATCAGGTGCACCTTAGTCCTCAAGGTGACGTCTTTGCTTTTCAACACTTTAAAGATGTCTTTTGCAGCAGATTTGCCCAATGCAATATGTCGTTTGATTTCCTGACTGCTGCTTCCATGGGCTTTGATTGTGGATCCTAGTAAAATGAAATCCTTAACAACTTCATTTTTTTCTCCGTTTATCATGATGTTGCTTTATTGGTCCACTTGTGAGGACTTTTGACTTCTTTATGTTGAGGTGTAATCCATCCTTCAGGATGTGGTCTTTGACCTTTGTCAGTAAGTGCTTCAAGTCCTCTTCACTTTCAGCAAGCAAGGTTGTGTCACCTGCATAACACAGATTGTTAATGAGTCTTCCTCCAATCCTGATGCTGAGTTTTTATTTATATAGTCCATTTTCTCTGATTATTTGCTCAGAATACAGATTGAATAAGTATGGTGAAAAGATACAACACTGACGCACACGTTTTCTGATTTTAAATTGCTCAGTATCCCCTTATTTTGTTCGAGTGACTGACTCTTGGTCTATGTACAGGTTCTGCATAAACACAATTAAGTGTTCTGGAATTCCCATTCTTTGCAATGTCATCTATAATTTGTTATGATCCACACAGTTGGATGCCTTTGCATAGTCAATAAAACACAGGTAAACATCTTTCTGGTATTCTCTGCTTTCAGCCAAGTTCCATCTGACATCAGCAATGATATCCCTCATTCCATTCCTGTTCTGAATCCAGCTTGAACTTCTGGCAGTTCCTGTCAATGTACTGCTACAATCATTTTTGAGTTATCTTCAGCATAATTTTATTTGAATGTGATATTAATAATATTGTGTGATAATTTACTCATTCTGTTGGATCACCTTTCTTTGGAATGTGCACAAATAATAGCTCTCTTCCAGTTCAATGGCCAGGTAGCTGTCTTCCAAATTTCTTGACACAGACAAGTGAGCACTTCCAGTGCTGTATCTGTTTGTTGAAACATCTCAATTGGTATGCCATCAGTTCCTGCAGCCTAGCTTTTTGCCAGTGCCTTCAGTGCAGCTTGGACTTCTTCCTTCAGTACCATCTGTTCTTGTTCATATGCTACCTCCTGAAATGGTTTAATGTCGATCAATTATTTTTGGTACAGTGGGTATTCCTTTCATCATCTGTTTCCTGTGTCATTCAGTATTGTACTCATAGAATCCTTCAATATTGCAACTCGAAGCTTGAATATTTTCTTCAGTTCCTTCAGTTTGAGAAATGCTGAGCGTGTTCTTCCCTGTTGGTTTTCTAACTCCAGGTCTTTGCTGCATCCGTTTGTTTTCAGCGCTGGAAGTGCTCACTTGTCTATACCAAGAAATTTGGATGACAGCTACCTGGCCAACCAACTGGAAGAGATCCATATTTATGTCTATTCCCAAGAAAGGTGATCCAACTGAATGTGGAAATTATCGAACAATATCATTAATATCACCCAAAAGTAAAATTTTGCTGAAGATCATTCAAAATCGGCTGCAGCAGTATGTCGACTGGGAACTGCCAGAAATTCAGGCTGGATTCAGAAGAGTATACGGAACCAGGGATATCATTACTGATGTCAGATGGATCCTGGCTGAAAGCAGAAACACCAGGAAGATGTCTACTTGTGTTTTATTGACTGTGCAAAGGCATTCGACTGTGTGGCGCATAACAAATTCCAGAACACTTACTTGTGCTCATGAGGAGCCTGTGCATAGGTCAAAAGGCAGTTTTTCCAACAGAACAAGGGCATACTTCATGGTTTAAAGTCAGGAAAGATGTGTGTCAGGGTTGTATCCTTTCATCATACCTATTCAACCTGTATGCTGACCAAATAATCTGAGAAGCTCGACTATGTGAAGAAGAACGGGACATCAGGATTGGAGGAAGACTCATGAACAACCTGAATTATGCAGTTGACACAGCCTTGCTTGCTGAAAGTGAAGAAGACTTGAAGATCAAAGACCATAGCCTTAAGTATGAATTACACCTGAACATAAAGAAAACAAAAATCCTCTCAACTGGACCAATAAGCAACATCATGATAAACAGAGAAAAGATTAAAGTTGTCAAGGATTTCATTTTACTTGGATCCACAATCAACACCCATGGAAGAAGTAGTCAAGAAATCAAAAGAGGCATTGCATTGGGCAAATCTGCTACAAAAGACATCTTTAAAGTGTTGAAAAGCAAAGACGTCACCTTGAGGACTAAGGTGCACCTGACCCAAGCCATGGTATTTTCAATTGCCTCATATACATGCAAAAGCTGGACAATGAACAAGGAAGACCAAAGAAGAATTGACGTCTTTGAATTGTGATGTTGGCGAAGAAAGAACAAACTGTGGTGTTGCCAAAAGAAGGAACAAATCTGTCTTGGAAGAAGTACAACCAGAATGGTCCTTAGAAGCAAGGATGGCGAGACTACGTCTTACATACTTTGGGTGTGTTGTCTGGAGGGATCAGTCCCTGGAGAAGGACATCATGCTTGGAAAAGTACAGGATAAGTGGAAAAGAGGAAGACCCTCAACGAGATGGATTGACAGAGGAGCTGCAACAATGGACTCAAGCATAACAAAGCTTGTGAGCATGACGCAGTGTTTCGTTTTGTGATACATAGGGTCGCTATGAGTCGGAACCAACTCAACGACACCTAACAACAACAACAGGTTTTTGTACATTTCATCATTATACTTTACTTTGTCTTCTGGAGCTGCCCTTTGAAATTTTCTGTTCAACTTTTTTACTTCATCATTTCTTCCATTTGCTTTGACTACTCTACATTCAAGAGCAACTTTCAGAGTCTCTTCTGACATCCATTTTGGTCTTTTTTTTTTTTTTCCTTTTCATGACCTTTTGCTTTCTTCATGTGTGATGTCCTTCATGTCATCCCACAACTCATCTGATCATTAGTGTTCAATGCATCAAATCTATTCATGGAATGGCCTCCAAATTCAGGTGGGATATACTCAAGGTCGTATTGTGGCCCGCGTGGACAGCTTCAACTTGAACTTGCATATGAGCAGTTGACAGTATGTTCTGCACTCAGCCCCTGGCCTTGTTTTGACTGATGATATTGGGCTTCTTCATCGTTTTTTTCTGCAGATATAATCAATTTGATTCCTGTGTACTTCAGTTGGTGAGGTCCACATGTTTAGTTGCTGTTTATATTGTTGATAAAAGGTATTTGCAATGAATAAGTTGTTGGTCTTGAAAAATTCTATCATTTTATCTTCAGCATCGTTTCTATCACCAAGACCATGTTTTCCAACTACTGATCCTTCTTCTTTATTTCCAACTTTCACATTCCAATCACTAGTAAGTATCAATCCATCTTTAGTCCATGTTTGATCAATTTCAAATTGCAGAAGTTGGTAAAAATCTTCAATTTCTTCATCTTTGGCATTAGTGGTTGTGCATAAATTTGAATAATAGTCATTGTCTTAGTCATCTAGTGCTGCTCTAACAGAAATACCACAAGTGGATGGTTTTAAAAAAGAGAAGTTTATTTTCTTACAGTCCAGTAGGCTACAAGTCCAAATTCAGGGCGTCAGTTCCAGGGGAACACTTTTTCTGTCGGCTCTGGAGGATGGTCTATATCATCAATCTTCCCTTGGTCTGGGAGCTTCTCTGCGCAGGAACCTCAGGTCCAAGGGATGTGCTCTGCTCCTGGCACTGCTTTCTTGGTGGTATGAGGTTTCCATATGTCTCTGCTTGCTTCTGTCTTTTATATTTCAAAAGAGATTGGCTTAAGACACTATCCAATCTTGTAGACATCATCACTATAACTTCATCACAGTAATAGAGTTTACATCACATAAGGAAATCACATATGACCTCATCATAGCGATAGAGTTTACAACACATAAGGAAATCACATCAAATTATACAATTATACAATACTGGGAATCATGACCCAGCCAAGCTGACAGATATTTTTGGGGGACACAATTCAATCCATGACAGTCATATTAACTGGTCTTCCTTGTAGGTGTATGGATATTATCCTATCACTGGCAGTGTTGTACTTCAAGATAGATTTTGAAATGTTCACTTTGACAATGAATGCAATGCCATACCTCTTGAATTTTTCATTGCGGGGGTAGTAGATGTCGTGGATTGAATTATGTCCCCCCAGAAACGTGTGTATCAATTTGGCTGGGCCATGATTCCCGGTAGTGTGTGATTTTCCCTTGTGTGGTAAATCTTGCCTCTATGACGTTAATGAGGGAGGATGGGCAGCAGTTGTGTTAGTGAGGCAGGACTCAATTTACAAGACTTGATTGTGTCCTGAGGCAATGTCTTGAGATATAAAAGACAGAAGTGAGCAGTGAGACAGGGGGCCACCTCATACCATCAAGAAAGCAGTGCCAGGAGCAGAGCGCGTCCTTTGGACCGGGGTCCCTGCGCAGAGAAGCTCCTAGTCCGGGGGAGCACTGAAGAGAAGAAGGCCGACAGAGAGAAAAAGCCTTCCCCTGGAGCTGATGCCCTGAATTTGGACTTTTAGACTACTTTAACTGTGAGGAAATAAACTTCTCTTCGTTAAAACCATCCACTTGTGGTGTTTCTGTTATAGCAGCACTAGATGACTAAGACAGTAGACCATATGATCGTCCAATTCAAAATGGCCAATAACAATCCATTTCAGCTTACTAATGCCTAAGATATCTTTATGCATTCCATCTCATTTTTCACGACTTCCAAATTTCCTAGATTTCTACTTTGTACGTTCCACGTTCTGATTATTAACTGATGTTTACAGCTGTTTCTTCTCATTTTGAGTCATGCCACATCAGCAAATGAAGGTCCTGAAAGCTTTACTCCATCCATGTCATTAAGGTCAACTCTATTTTGATGAGGCAGCTCTTCCTCAGTCTTATTTCTAGTGTCTTTCAACCTGAGAGGCTCGTGTTCCAGCACTACATCAGACAATATTCCTCTGTTATTCACTGGGCTTTCACTGGCCAATTTTTTCGGAGGTAGACTGCCAGGTCCTTCTTCCTAGTCTGTCTTAGTCCGGAAGCTCTGCTGAAACCTGCTCACCAAGGGTGACCTTGCTGGTAATTGAAATACCAGTGGCAGAGCTTCCAGCATCACAGCAACACACAAGCCACCACAGTAAGACAAACTGAAAGATGGGTGGTGCATACAATGAAATGCTACACGGTAATATAAAAGAATGAATTATTGTTACATACAGCTACATGAATGTATCTCATCAATATGTTGAGTAAAAGGAGCCAGACACAAGAGAGTACAGGCAGTATGATTCCATTGATACAAAGTTCAGCAATAGAAAAGAAGATATTCAGATGGCTAATAGACACATGAAGAAATGCTCACGATCATTAGCTGTTAGAGAAATGCAGATCAAAACTACAATGAGGTATCATCTCACCCCAACAAGGCTAGCTAGCATTAATCCAAAAAACACAAAATAATAAATGCTGGAGAGGTTGTGGAGAGACTGGAACACTTATACACTGTTGGTGGGAATGTAAAACGGTACAATCACTTTGGAAATCGATTTGTCGCTTCCTTAAAAAGCTACAAATAGAAGTACCACACAGTCCAGCTATCCAGCTCCTTGGAATATGTCCTAGAGAAATAAGAGCCATCACACGAATAAATATATGCATACCCATGTTCATTGCAGCACTGTTCACAATAGCAAAAAGATGGAAACAACCTAGGTGCCCATCAACAGATGAATGGATAAACAAATTATGGTATATCCACACAATGGAATACTACACAACGATAAAGAGCAGCGATGAAGCCCTGAAACATAACCTGGAGTAAGCTGGAGGGCATTATGCTGAGTGAATTTAGTCAGTCACAGAAGGACAAATATTGTATAAGACCACTATTATAAGAACTCA
>NW_004444134.1:4224773-4246037 GCF_000243295.1 Trichechus manatus latirostris | reverse complement strand
ACAATCAAACACTTTGAGGGACAGAGTAGCAAGGTGTCTGGGGACCATGCTTTCAGGGTACATCTAGGTCAATTGGCATAACAAAGCTATTAAGAAAATTTTCTCCATTCTACTTTGGTGAGTGGTGTCTGGTGTCTTAAAAGCTTGCAAGTGGCCATCTAAGATGCATCAATTGGTCCCAACCACCTGGAGTAAAGGAGAATGAAGACCACCAAAGACACAAGGAAAGTAGTAGCCCAAGAGACAGAAAGGGCCACATAAACCAGCGACTTCATCAGCCTGAGACCAGAAGAACTAGATGGTGCCTGGCTACCACCAGTGACTACCCTGACAGATAACACAACAGAGCCGCAGCTGGAGCAGGAGAAAGGTGGGGTGCAGAACTCAAATTCTAGTAAGAAGACCAGATTTAATGGTCTAAGAGTGGAGGAACCCCAGAAAGCATGGCTCCTGGATTCTCCGTCATCCCAGAACTAAAACAATTTATGAGGCCAACTCTTCAGACAGGGATTGGACTGGACTGTGGGACATAAAGTGATACTTGTGAGGAGTGTGCCTCTTAGCTCAAGTAGATACAAGAGACTAAATGGGCAGCTTCTTTCCAGAGGTGAAATGGGAAGGAAAAGAGGGTTAGGAGCTGGTTGAATGGACATGGAGAATCAGGATGGAAAGGAGGAGTGCGCTGTCACAGTACGGGGAGAGCAATTAGGGTCACATAACAGTGTATGTATAAATTTTTGTACAGGAAAAAATTTTTTTAAAGTTCAAGAATAGATAAGAATAGGGAAACTATAGTGTTGGAAATCAAAAGGATGGTCGTCTTTGAGGGTTAGGTATGACTTGAGTAGTGTGTTGGTTAATCATCTTTATGCATTTCTTAAAACCCATTGAATTGCCTATATCTGTGCATTTCTCTGTATGTAAATTTCATGTCAATTAAAAAAAATAATGCCATTTCTAGTAATGGTTTTCTTTTCTGGGAAGTTCAGATTAACACCCCTGCTAAAAACAACTGAAAATGCTGAATAAAATATTTTTAAAATCTTCTTAAAATTATCAAAAACCTGAAAAAATACTAAGGAACTACCAGGCAAAACTTTAAGGGAAATTCATAATCCAAAGAGGAAAGAGGGACCTGAGCACGAAATATTCTTTCGCCTTGAGGGCTTTTGTCAGCTTGGCCAAATATGGGTTTGGGTAGCCTTGGGCGCAAGAGGAGGGTGGCAGAAGTCAGACCCAGGGCCTATCCAAGCTGAGGGGTGTAATAGACCTTGTTCCACTAAGGTGGCAACCCAAAAGGCAGCACTCTGATGGTAAGGCTGAACAAGAAGTAATCCAATGCCCACAACTTCCCCCATGAGACTCAAGAAGAGTGCCTTGGCATTGAGCAAGAGCAGGGAGACACAAAAGCCAAAGTGCTCATCTCTGAGAAGTTGTTTCCATAGCCTTGCCATGGTGTGGATTTGCAGCCAGGCTATGCAGTCACCTGGGTGAACTAGGGAGCCTGAAACAACGAACTTGTTTAAGGTGATCCTGAGTGGGTGGTGCTCCAGGTGCCTGGCAGAGGAGATAATGATTCTCTCCAGAGGAAGATATTTTTATTCTAGAAAACCCACGAGTCAAGAAGAAATCATAATAGAAATAAAACATTGTTGACTAAATGATAATGAAAATATTACCTATCAAAACTAGTGAGATGTGAGTATAGCAGTATTTAGAGAGAAATGTGTAGCTTTAAATGCATATAGTATAAAAGAAGAAGGGCTGAGAACCTAATAAGGACTCAAAAAAAAAATTGTGGGCCAATCTCACTTAATATGCATAGATGCAAAAATCCTAAAAATAAAATATTAGCAAGCCTCTTCAGCAATATATGAAAAGGATAATACATAATAACCAAGTTCAGATAGTCCAGAAATTTAAGGATGATTTTACGTTAGAAATTCAATAATGTAATTCACCACATTAACAGGTTAAAGGAGAAAATCATAGATTCATCTCAAAAGATGCAAAAAATAAAACCATCTGATAAAATTTGACATCCATTCATGATTTAAAAACTTAGCAAACTAGGAATAAAAGGGGACTTTTAAAATGTAATAATGGCTATCCACTAAGATGTTGTTGTGTGCTGTCGAGTTGATTCCAACTCATAACGACCCTATAGGATAGAGTTGAACTGCCCCATAGGGTTTCCAGGAAGCACGTGGTGGATTTGAACTGCCAATCTTTTGGTTAGCAGCCTGAACTCTTAACTACTTTGCCACCAGGGCTTCACGAAAATATTAGTATGAACATTAATCTTAATGGTGAACTGCTAAAAACTTTCTTTTGAAATCAGAAATAAGACCAGGATGCTATCACCACTTCTATTCAACATTGTAGTAGAAGTCCTATAAGATAAGAAAAACAAATAAAGGGCATGAGGATTAGAAATGAAGATAAGAACTTCTTTATTTGTAAATTATGTGATTGTTTACACAGAAAATAAAAAATAATCTACAGATAAACTATTTCAATTGATAATGGTTTGGCAAATTTTCTTTTGCACAACCAACATAAGAATTTCAATATTGTTCTTATAAATAGGAACAGACAGAAAATTAAATTTAAAAACAGAACTTTTAAATAGCATTAAAATAAGAAGTACCTAAGAATAAATCTAATAAAAGATGTGAAAGATCTCTATAGAGAAAGAAAATTGTAAAATCTTATTGACAGAAAGTAAAGAAGACCTAAATAAATGGAGCAATATGCCATATTCACAGATTAGAACACTCAGTAACATAAATGTGTAAATTCTGTATTCATTTATAGATTCTATAATACCCCAACCTATCCATGTCCCACAGGGCGGTTTGTGTGTGTGTGTGTGTGTGTGTGTGTGTAACTTGACAAGTTTATTCTAATTTTTAAAAGAAGTGCCAAGAATAACCAAGACACTCCTGAAGAAGAACTTGCTCTACTAGATATAAAGACTTAGTATAAAGCCAAAACACCAAGCCCGTTGCCGTCGAGTCGATTCCGACTCATAGGGACTCTATAGGGAAGAGTAGAACTGCCCCATAGGATTTCCAAGGAGTGTCTAGTGGATTCATACTGCTGATCTTTTGGTTAGCAGCCGAGCTGTTAACTACTGCACCACCAGGGTTTCCTTACTATAAAGACAACGGTAATTAAGACAATGCAGTATCAGTGCAGGGATAGATCAGCAGGCATTGGAAGAAAATAGCCCAGAAACAAATATATGGAAACTTGATATATGGACCTGCAAATTAGTGAGAAAAGGATAGATTTTCAATAAATGAATGATGCTGGGACAATATGTTTAGGAAAAAAAAAAAAGGACCTGCCTTATAATGAATAACATCATCTCCTAAATACAAAAGGCAAACTACAAAGATTTTAGAAAATCATATAGAATAATTTCTTTAAGATCTCAGGGTACAGAAGTGTTCTTAAACAGGACACAAAAAAGCACTGACCATCTCTTTTAAGAACTATCTATACAGGATCAAACTGACTGCAGCAACTCGAAAGGATTAGACAGGAACCTTAGGGGGCAGTGGGTTTATATTAACGAGGGAGGAGCAACTCCGAAAAGGAGGGTGAGAATAGTCGCACAATTCAAAGAATGTAATCAATGTCACTAAATGGCACATGGAGAAACTGTTGAATTGGTGTATGCTTTACTGTGTATATTCTCAACAACAACAAAATAAATGATATTTTAAAAAAAGCACTGACCATAAAGCAAAAGATTAATATAGCTTATTATACAAAAATTAAGAGCTATTCATCAGAAGACACCATAAAAAAAGAGTGAAAATATAAGCTGCAGAGAGGGATAAGGAATCTGCAACACATACTACTGACAAGCACAGTATTTAGACTATATTTTTAAAAACTCCTGCATGGCATAATAAAAACGATAGAAATTTTAATTTACAAAACGAGTAAAGAATTTACATAGGCACTTCATAAAAGACAAAGACTGAATGACCAATATATATAAGAAAAAGTCCTCCATTCTTTAGGAATCAGAGAAATTCAATTTAAATTAAATTATATATTATTGCACACCCAGTAAATTAGCAAAAATTAAAGTGTTGTCAAAGATATGGAGCAACAGGAGCATTCTTACACTGTGGGTAAGAGAACATATTGGTATATGCTTTTGAATGGTTTATACTTTATGTATGTATGATAATGTTCATAGCAGCTATGTTCATAATAGCCCAAAACTGAAGACACCAGTGTCCATTAAGAGTAGAATGAATGCATATATTTTGTAATATTTATACAATGAGATATTACATAACAATGAAAACTACCAAAGAAACAGCTATAGACACTACACACAATAGTATGAGGAGTCAGACAAAGACCATCTTGATTGAAAAAACAAACAAAACAAGATACAAAATAACACAAACAGTATGAATACATTCACACACAAATCCCAAACTAGCAAAACAAAGCTATATATTTCGAGAGCACATGTAAGTGGTAAAACTACAAAGAAAATCAAAGAAATATTTGTAAAACATTCAGTATAGTGGTTCATTCAAGTGGGAGGACAAAGGGCACTGGCAGTATTCTACTTCTTGACCTAATGGTGCCTTCCTGGGTGTCGATGATTTTTTCTTAAGTTGTGGTTACAGTTTTTGCACTTTCTATAGGAGCCCTGGTGGTGCAGTGGTTAGGAGCTGCAGTGAGCTATGGCTACTAACCAAAAGGTTGGAAGTTTGAATCCATCAGCCACTCCCTGGAAACCCTATGGGGCAGTCCTGCTCTGTCCTATAGGGTCGCTATGAATTGGAATCGACTTGACGGCAGCAGGTTTGGTTTTTTGGTTTAAATGTATATATCCCAGTGCGTGACCTCATTGTGCAGCCATGGGCAGGCAAGGCCCTCCTTGGCCTACGTGGACAGTTAGTGGCCTTAAACTGGCTCTGGGACACAGAGATGCCTGGAGATATTTTTCTTCTTTAGAATTTAGGCTTACAGTTTCTAGCTGATGATCTTTAACTTTCATGATATTTGGTACCTCTAATAACAATAATATTATCAATGATAACAACTGCTTTTTATCAAGTCCCTCTGATGCACCAGCCATTTTTGTCTCATTGTTTTTTTACCACTCAACAATCCTGTAAGGTAAATGTTATTATCATCACTTAACAGATGAGAAAAGCTGAGGCTCAGGGAGACTGAACAACTGTGCTGAGTTTATGCAGCTAATAAATCTTAAATTCAGACCTAAGCCATCTGTCTCCAATGCTCATGCTTTTCCCACTATGCTAATCTCTTTATTACAGCATTTAAATACTCATTTTAATGGCAAATTTTCAGATTAAAAAGTAAACATGTTTATTTTAGAAAAATTGGTAACTCTAGGAAAGCACAAACCATAATTCCCATCCCTACCTTAGCGATAACCATTGTTAATACCTGGTATAGCAATCTTACTTATTTTCCTAGCTGTGTATGTATCTGCAGAGGTCCCTGCGTGGGAAAAACAGTTTTGCCTAAAGGTCAGCAGTTCAAATCTGCCAGCTGCTCCTTGGAAGCCCTATGGGGCAGTTCTACTCTGTCCTATAGGGTCGGTGTGAGTCGGAATCAACTCAGCGGCAGTGGGTTTACCAACTTAAAGGTTGGCAGTTTGAACCCACCCACCAGCACTATGGAAGAAAGACCTGGTGATCTGCTTCTGTAAAGATTACAGCCAAAAAAAACCCTATGGAGTAGTTCTACTCTGTAACACATTGGGTCATCATAAGTTAGAATCGACTCGACAGCAATGAGTTTGGGTTTTTTTTTTTTTAAATATGTATCTGTGTTATCACTCTCTTATGAGTCAGAACCGACTGGATAACACCTGATAGCAGCAACAACAACAAATATATATTGATACTACATCTTATTTTAGTCAAAGCTGGGTCCTACTGCATAATACTAGTCTATAATCTGCTCTTTCCTCCCTAGTTATAACATTGACTTTTCCTCATTTTGTTAAATATTCTACAGGCGACTTAATGGCAGCGTATTATTCTTTCTTATTGAAGCACCATTATCTATTTAACCAACTATTGTACTTAGTTCCTATTTCAATGTTTTAAATAAAACAACATAATGGATATATTAAAGATAAGTTTTTCTCTATGACTATTTCTTCCATTTTCTTAAAATTCTTAGAAATGGAATTGTGCGGTCAAAGAGAATGGCCAAATTGCCTTCCATATAGGTTAAAGCAATGTGCGCTCTGACCAGAAGTGTCTGAGGGTGCCCATCACTCGACACCTTCTCAGGCTTCATTTACACAAATGTCTTCTGTGTAAGAGCAGGGACTTATAACACCTTTTAGTTTACCAGCTGCTGAGGTCCTTTTGTACCAAAATATTTCAATACTTTTGAACATATAGAAGAAAACCTAACAACTATTATAAACCATTACATAACGGTCTGATTTCTTTTCTACCTAAAAATACATTTTTTACCTCTAATGGGAAAAATGCATCCTGAAAGTGTGTAGAGGTTTCACCCTCTTCTGTCAGCCATCAGTGTGCCCCTACTGCAGTGTTTTCCCTGTGGAAAATTCTCTCTGAACCTTACCCTTGTGGAGAGAGCAGGCCAACACTGGGTGAGAAGAGCATGACTTGGGCTTTGCACTTCTGTAATTTCATGCCTTGTTACGATCATCAGCTTCTTCTAGCTCTTGAAACTCACTTCCAATTTAGAAAAGTATTCCCAAGAATATAAATATAAGTATACTCCTCCGTTTCTCCAAACTGGAAAATGATGATTCATGCCGTAGGATGGTATTTTAAAAAAAAATGGGCATGGATACTCAATTGTTTAGAAGAGATATTCCCAACAGCAGCATGAATTTTACTTTGCAGCAAACATATCAGATTTTATTTTGTTCTTTCATTTTTAGATATAAAGAATTAATGGGAGGGATATACAAATATTGTTGGGTTGGAATTAGAAGTATATAAGCATTAATTTATGATTATTTAAAAATGATATTTCCTAGCTGTTTCCACTGAAAAGCCTAGAATCAATGACATCCCAGTAGTAAAGAACACTCCCAGTGCCTAAGTCTTAATTTCTAAATACCATTCTTCTCTAAAAGGAACAGGGCTTCTCGGAGAAATGGCTGATTCCAGAATTAGGGGAGGAAAAATACAAAGTGGGGTTTGAACATCTTGTTATGCCACAAAGGAAGGAAAAAAAGCAATAGTGACGTGTCAGAAGTATACAGGAGCTAGCTTGAAGGTGCTCTCATCAGTCAAATCTAGGACAAGTTGAGCATCCAAATGAATGCTGTAGAGAGTTTAAAAAGAATACGCAAGTTTGTACTGATACTAAAACGAGGGGCCAGGTTGTGGATAAGAGTTCTCCCTATAAGAAGAATACTAATTAATAAATGTAGAAGAAAGGATAGAATTAGAAAATCACCATTCAACAATCACTGTGGTGATAATTCAAGCACGAATGGATGCTAAAAACACGAGAAGAAGGATTGTTATAGAACAGGATACCTACAGATTACTTGCTAATTACAAAGAGTAGGAGGTTAAATTTACAGTGGAGAAATCTGTCTGGTGCCACCTTACTCAGATCATCAAACTTAACATCAGAAATAATGACACAGACTGATATCATGTGCACATGTGTAGTATTCTGAGAAAGATACTTCACTTATGTCATTTTCATGCCCAGATGTTTGACCTACCTGATTCCCGACATGAAGAAACAATCAGGCAATTCAAATGGAGAGACGTTTCATGAAACAGTTGGTCTGGACCGCTAAAAAAAGAAAATCAGTGTCATGAAGGATATAACAACAACAAAAAGACACAGGTGACTGTTCCCTGAATAGACAAAGAGACTAAAAAGACATGACAACTAAAAGCAGTGCGTGTTTTGTGACTGGATACTGTCATATGAGAACGAGTGTTCTTAGGAGACATATGCTAATGTGTTTAGGGGCAATGTGTCACGCATGACATCTGAAACTTACTCTCAGAAAAGAGAGAGACAGAGAATATGGAAAATGTTAACTTTTAGTGAGGCTAGGTGAAGGGGTTATGAACATTCATTGTGCTATTCTTGCAAACTCAATGTAGATTTTAAATTTTTCAAAATAGAAGTTGGGGAGGTGTTATGGATTGAATTGCGTCCCCCAGAAATATGTGTTGTAAATCTTAACCTCCTTGCCTGTGGTTATAATCCCATTTGGAAATGAGTTGGAATCGACTCCATAGCAAGGGGTTTGGTTTTGTCTGTTATGTTAATGAGACAGGATTAGCGTAGGGTGTGCTTGAGTCCATCTCTTTGGAGATATAAGAGAGATTAAACAAGCAATTGAGCAAACAAGAGATAGGGGAAGATTGATACCAAACCACATGGAGATCTCCAAAGAACCAGGAAACAAGCTGAAGAGACAAGGACCTTCCTTGAAAGCTGACAGAGAAAGCCTTCCCCTAGAGCCAGCACCTTGAATTTGGACTTCTAGCCCCCCAAACTGTGAGAAAATAAATTCCTGTTTGTTAAAATCATCCACTTGTGGTATTTCTGTTATAGCAGCACTAGATAACTAAAATGCGGGAAGGGGATAAAAAAATCTTTAACAAAAATGACATGAAAGTCATATATGAGCTTTGGAAATTTATTTATGAATAGTAGTTGCATAATGAACTTTGTTCCCATTGAACAATGCACGTGTTTTCTAAACTATACATTTACTCAGTGGCATATATTTTCATTTTACAAGAACGAATAGAAGGGTATAATTAGATGAACAATTTGTGCAATGATTATAGAATAAACTAAAACGTCATATTTCTGAAAGAGGTTAATTTTTATATGATTCTATCATATTTTACCTAGTTTTTAAAACTCTCTTACTTTATTTTTAATTTTTATTATACAAAATTAGCTACCAGTTGGAATATTTAAGGGTCTAATATCAAACTGGGTGATAAACAAGTATGGACATTTTGTAACATTACTATCCTCCTAGCTCAAAGTATCCTATCTTCAAGCAGAAAAAGTATAATAGGCTTGTAAAAAACTGAGCTCCTGACACTTTCTCCAAAATTTGCTTCCACCAAGGCCTTCTCCGTCTCAGTTAATGTCAGTTTTTGTCCTTCAAGTGACCGGGAAAACACTTCTAAGTCATCCTTCTGTCCCATCTTTCTCTCATACCTCATATCCACTCCACCACAAATCCTATTGGCTTTAAATGTAATGTGGAATTCTGATGAGATTCTGAACAGAAAAAGGACATTAGGTAAAAACTAATGAAATCTGAATAGTCTGGAGTTTGGTTCATTAATCGTGACAGTGTACCATAACAATTATAAAATATTAAAAATAGGGAAAACTGGTGTGGGATGTTTGGGAGCTTTCTGTACTAACTTTGCACCTTTTTTGTAAATCTAAAACTACTCTAAAATACCAAGTTTATTTAAAAAACAATCAAAGGAGCAGTCTGTTAGTCTCTGGTTCACTTGGGCCTGGGGTGGGGTAGGAGGGGAGCAGATTTGTCATCTTACTGGTAATTTTTCACAATTTAATTGCACCAAGAAAAACTGATGACCTCAAATCAGTTCAGTTTTTCCGTAATAATTTTGCCGGATAGTTTATCTTAAACAAATACATAGTTTTGCTTAGTTATTCTTCCTGAAGAACAAAGTTCTCTAAGCCTAGAAAAATACTACAAGATCTGTTTTTTAAGATTTTGCTGTAATTTTGTATATACTACTTAAAGCATGAAAAATCTATCTTTACTTTAAATAGAATACATTGCTCTGAGTTAAAAATAATAACGTTTTTTATTTAAAAAAAAAAAGACAAGACTGCCCTGCTAGAGGCTGGGGTTGGTGGTGGGGAGTGCAGGGCTAGCAAAGGCTCTAAAGAAATGAATTTGAGGGTTGTAGGATGGTCTGTAGTATGGGGAGTTAATAAAAATTCATCCCTGTTCCTTACACCTCCATGGATGCCTTACCTGCTACCACTCCCACTGGAGCTATCAGCAGTCAGCGGGTGCCTTTCAAGATTGAGAAAGCGAAAACAAAGTTGTCTAAATGCTTTCAGAAGATCTCTGACAGCCCAGCTGGATATGTTCAAAGCGTAAGGTGGGCAAACAAAGGTGACCATGGAGGTCCCACACCCACAACACACCCAGAGGGGAGCAAGCACTTCATCATTTATCTGAAAGGAGGAGGAGGCTGGGCATGTGACTGCCAAAGACAAATCCAGCTTTGTAATTCTGATATGATTGCCACACAAGTGAAAGGGAAAGGTGAAGGTGACATTTCATCCTGTCCCAAGCTCATCCTCTCCTTACCTGACCACTGAAACGGAGCCATTGACCTTGAAAAGCCCAGTGTCTAAAATTAATGTTCTTCCCCATCTGACTAAGATGGAACAGCTGAGCAATATGAGATCGAGGACCATATTATTTTAAACAGGGGCTCGAAGTGGCATTTGAGACAGAGGATACTTCCTTTCATAGCGAGACGTGTCTACTGATAGTAAAGGCTTTTACCAGAGAATTCCACAGCCGGTTTGAATTCTACAACATTTCCTTTTATTTGTGGAATTTACTCTACACTTGGAGTGGGCCAAACTCTGTGATGTCCTCCTATAAATGGTAATTACCCTATTTTTTTTTTAAATTGTTACAACCTCTTAAATCTCCTTCTCTTTCTCTCTGTGTTGCCTTGAACAATAAGTTGTACTAAACTTCAGGTGCGGTTTATATTTTTTATTATATCTTAGCCATAAGCTTTTATTTTAATACGTTAATTTTAATGTGGCTTCCTGATCAAATTTGAGTACAATCTGCATGAAATATTGTATTTTATTCATAGTTTGCCTTAGAAATATCCATGCATCTGTTTCCCTATTTTAATAATGATTATCTTTCAGGACAATTTGAAAGATTACTAATAATGGTCTATAATGTATCTATAGAGCTCTGGTTAATAATTTTTCAGGTTTTGATTTGTTTGAATGCAAGCTCTTTACGTGGCGAAGTAGAATTTTGTAGAGAATTAAATCTTAAATACTTTGGAACTCAAGAGTATTCTTTTATTATATGAGTTGAGGAAATGAAAGTGTTTTGGAGATAATCATAGATGATTTTTAAGTTGAGAAAAACTGTAACTAGCAATTTTTTAATAAAAATCTCCAGCAGGGGCCCCCAGGATTCAGCAGTGAGAACACAGCGCATATCCTAGTCTCAGTCTCTCTCCCTCTCCATCTTTCCACCTTTCCCTACGGGATCAAGTGATGTGTAGATGCATGCACATATGTCTCTAGCAACAGAGTGGTGTCACGTGCTATGTGTATTATTTACTTTGTGAGAAAAGTATTTCAAGGAAAACACAGGATGCTAGACTCCATAGCCTTTAATGAAAATGCCAAGCAAGTATCTAGGTACCTTCTCAATGTGAGAAGGCTGTAAGGAAACAAATTTCTTTTTGTTAAATAAACACCAACTGTTTTAAGGTATAGGCAGAGAAAAGTTTTGGAGATGGAATCATTTGGTGGAGACAATTCCCAAGAAGGAGGTAAACTTCCAGGGCAGTGTGAGATAGCCCTTCCAGGGATGGGGACTACACTGGCACAGAAGGCCATTTGCAGCCCCTCTCCAGGACAGGACCGACACCTGTGATCCCCAACAAACCCAAACAAACTGTAGAGTCTATATTTAAGCTGGCCAGTAGGTGCAGATCTTATTTTAGATAATAAGGGCATATTTAGTCACCGAATGAAACTTAAGCTTGTTTCTTGCTGTTTGCTTTTGTAGAAAAATATGAAAAACAAAAAAACTTTTTCCTTTCTAAGTTCCAGCATTTGAAACTGGATATTAATATTAGTATTTCTCTTCCTAATTTTAGGTTCTCTCTCCGGCTTAAATAAAAGAGACTTCAAAATTCTCATTGGTCATTTTCCCAAAAAGTCATATATGTAAATAAGTGATGAGTACTTTCTTTGTTTCCTTTCTTAACAGCCAGGAAAAAGGGGCACTGAAAAGTCATGATTGCGTCATGATTTACAGACTGGAGACAGAGACAGACGAAAACCACACTCCAGACAGTAACCTAGTCGGGCTCCCTGCCACAATGCTAACGGTGAACAGGCTGGAGGAAATCAACACCTGCTACAGCAGCACCAGGCTGGGGGAAATGGCCTTTTTTCAGTGCATGGAAAAGGTAGAGAAAGTGAAATGTTTTCTGGAAGAAAATTTTAATGAACAGGATTCAAGGTTCGGAAAGAATGAGGTAACTATCTGCTAATTTAGTCCCCTAGAAAGTGTCAGTTCTACACTATGTTTTCTGATATCATGTAGCCATTTATTAGGCCCTTTTCAAATTCTATGTTGTCACTTGTGTCTGGAATTAAGGAAAGTTTATGAATAGAAGAATTTCCATTGTGTTTCCCTGAAAGTTATTTGTGTAAACTGTCCATTTCTGCTTCGGTCAAGAGTTAAGAGGGTTGTGAGGATGTATTTCTACCTGCAGCCACTCCATGGTGTGCTTACTGGCTCAGAACTTAGGAAAGCAAACTTATGGGAGCACTCATTTAAGAAGAGTCATTTAAAGTGATGAATTTGGGCTTGAAGTTCAGAGAGGTACTGTGAGGGCACAACTTGGCTGCTGAAGAAGCTTCTAATTTCTGCAAGACCATGCATGAGCTATCGAGGGCACGTGGCAGAGCTGCTGACTGGGCAGCTGTGTTCAGAGAAGGGGCAAGCATGCCATGCATGGCTGTGCTGTGTGAAGTCCACATCCTCATGTGTGCAGAGCATGGGTCTGAGCCCATTCCAGTGGCCTGAACTCTGACAAGTTACTAACCTCAGCCTTGGTTGCCTCATCTGAGTAATGGGATGATAGTAGTCTGTATCTCATAGCGTTGGTGTGAACACTAAGTGTGATGAAGTATATAAAGCACCTAGCACCAAAAGTGTCACCATAGTAAGCATTCAATAAACGCTAGCCATCGTCATCATCATCATCATCATCATCATCGATCCCTCCCCTGCCTTGGCTTAGTCCGTTCCCACTCATCAATCCACACTTAAAGAGTTCCTTGCTCACAACATTTTGTCCGAGCCTTTATTCTAGCACATGTCATTGTTCTGAATGTGTTTACACCTTTCCTGAAAGAGTGCTCCTCCGGGTCAGGCCCCTGTTACTCACTGTGCATCCTTAAAGGCACCAGTGATATCTACTGGATGGATAGATCTATTTCAGCGAATGCAAAGATCTGTCAAGCTCTAGTTAAGAGAAACAGAGGACAGTCCCTGAGTGGTGCAAATGGTTAAGAGCTCAACTACTAGCAGAAAGATTGGAGGTTTAAACCCATCCAGAGGTGCCTCAGAAGATAGCCTGGTAATCTGGTTTCGAAAGGTCGCAGCCTTGAAAATCTTATGGAGCAGTTCTACTCTGCATATGTGGGGTCACCATGAGTTGGTGTAGCAAAACATGTAGACAAGGCAAACAATTGAGGGAGCACAAACAAACCTAGACAGCAAAAAGCAGAGATACATAGAAGACTGACTTACATGTGTGAACATTTCTGTCTTGTGGACTTTTAGAATTTTACAGAAAAAACAAGTTAACAGTGAATTATGTCTGTCAGCTGTGAGCATAAGGAGGTATCACCCTTTGGCACTGGTATCTGGAGCGGTCTGGCTTGAAGCCCCAAGGTCCCACTGGAGCCACTTGCTTCCCTGTGAATTCTGTCATAGTCATTATCAATCAATAAAGATAATTATAAGAATGATAACACAAAAAGTCAGCTGCTTGGTGAAATTACATCCTGCATCCAGGACTTTGGTTGATGCTTTATAAGGCTTTTGACAATGTTTGAATAATAGAGAGCGGTTGCTTAGATCTCCAGTCTAAAAGCCAGAAAACTCTCATGAGATAAGATTTACCACAGAAAATCACCAAACCTTGATGTTAATTATTGTGCTTTTAGTTTACGCTCTGGTGCAGGCTTTGCAGCTTTTCACATGATAAACCAGGAATTTAGCATCTCCCTATTTGGGACAAACATGGTTTTAAGTACCCTCTTACAGTCTGGATTAGTTTCAACCTCAGCTTAAATGAAAGGAAAAATTTAGTGACTTTTTTTTAAAAATGATAGTGTCGAAAGAAAATCTACACTGAGGTAAAAAACGCCTCTGGGTCAGTATAGCATTTAGGCCCTAAGCTCACACACATGCGGCCCCCAGCCAGCTCAGTCTGTGCTTGTCACCCCAACACCAATGTTCAGGTTGGCCTTTTTCACTCCCCAAATGACCAGATTTATATGGTAAGTTACCCATCTGCTCCACTAAAACCCTGTCCCACTCCCGTGTCAAGATTGCCCTCAGAGAACAAAACCAAGGGATGTGAAAGACTTTTGAAAGGGTGACCATTTGGAAACAAATCTAGCAGTAGCAGCAGGGAACGGCTCCATATCCTGAGCAAGGAGAAGGCTCAGCATCCTGGGCAGGAGGTCCCAGCCACATAGGAACCGTAGTCCCACCCAAGAAAGAGATATGGTCTCTCCCCATCTAGACTATGCACATCTAAACCATCATTTTTGCTGGGTTCGGTAGGGACACTGAAGTAGAAAGGAGAAGAAAAACAGACATGATTATGGATTTCTGTCTTGACTAGAATTACGTTTCTGTTGGAGCCTCCCCAGTAAGTGTTTCTCTGAGGAGCAAGGAGAAAAGCCACGTTGGTCCTGCTACAGAAGGCAGAAGGTCAGACTCTGTGTCTAGAGCTTCACCGAACAAGGAGGAAATGCAACTGAGGATGCAGGGCACTCCTTCTGGGAGCCTCGGACCCTGCAGGGTCTCGCAGGGCTTAGGAAGACAGTTGACAGGGAGCAAGGGGGTAGCTGTACTACTTACTGCTGAAATAGTCCCTTGAATGTATAAAAACGAGTTGCTGTAAGTAGATTTCACTCATGGCAAACCCATGTGTGCTGCATAGGGTTTTCAGGGGCTGATTTTTGGAAGTAGACCACCAAGCCTTTCTTCCTAGGCACCTTTGGGTGGACTCAAACTTCCAACATTTTGGTTAGCAGCTCAGTGTGTTAACCATTTGCACCACCCAGGGCTCCTCAAATGTATAAATTGTGCAAATTTGTACACTGGGCTCTGAACACTAGTGCCAGGGGAAACTGGGGTGAGCTGTGGCCTCGCCTTACTCTCCTCCTTAAATGTTTCTGGCTTTGTTTGTTTGTTTGGGAAGGTATTTTTAACTCAGATTTTAAAAGTTGTAACAATGTTATTACACACACCCACTATTTGAAGAACTAGTGGTCCCCTTCCAACATCCTCCACCACCAGGCTCATTGCCCAGGGACCACCCTTCTAGGGGGCAGTCAGGTAATTGCACTGGAAATTTGATTTCAGTTAGATGAGGGTCTGTATGCCACAACAGTCAGGATATCAAATGATGCATTGCATTGAGAAAATCTGCTGCAAAAGACCTCTTTAAAGTGTCAAAAAGCAAAGATGTCACTTTGAGGACTAAGGTGTACCTGAACCAAGCCATGACATTTTCTTTTTCTTTTTTTTTCAAAACATCTTGCACTCATCAAAATCAATTCTATATTTTGTCAAATGAAGATTTTTCTTTCTTTCTTTCCTCTTACTATATTTATTTTTCTTCAAATAATTTTTAATTGTACTTTAGATTAAAGTTTACAGAGAAAACTAGCTTCTCATTAAACAGTTAGTCTACATATATATTGTTTTATGACATTGGTTAACAACTCCATGACATGTCAGTACTTTCGCTTCTAGACCGTGGGTTCCCTATTACCAGCTTTCCTCTTCCCTCCTGCCTTCTAGTCCTTGCCCATGGGCTGGTGTGCCCCTTTAGTCTCATTTTGTCCTATAGGTCTGTCTAATCTTTGGCTAAAAAAGTGGGCCTCCGGAGTGACTTTATTACTGGGCTAAAAGGGTGTCCGGGGGCCATAGTCTCAGGGTTTCTCCAGTCTCTGTCAGGGCAATAAGTTTGGTCTTTTTTTGTTAGAATTTTGTTCTGCATTTTTCTCCAGCTCTGTCCGGGACCCTCTATTGTGATCCCTATCAGAGCAGTCAGCGGTGGTAGCTGGGCACCATCTAGTTGCACTGGACTCAGTCTAGTAGAGGCTGCGGTAGTTGCGGTCCATTAGTCCTTTGGACTAATCTTTCTGTTGTGTCTTTAGTTTTCTTCATTTTCCCTTGCTCCTGAAGGGGTGAGACCAGTGGAGTATCTTAGATGGCTGCTCACAGGCTTTTAAGACCCCAGACACTACTCACCAAAGTAGAAGGTAGAACATTTTCTTTATAAACTATGTTATGCCAATTGTGCTAGATATTCCCTGAGACCATGGACCCCACAGCCCTCATCCCAGTAATTCGATCCCTCAGGGAGTTTGGATTTGTCCGTGGAGTTTCCATGACCTCACTCTGAACAAGTTGTGCTGACTTCCCCAGTATTGTGTACTGTCTTACCCTTCACCAAATACCATTTGTCTATTCAGTGCCTTTCCACCCCCACTCCTCCCCTCCCTCTTAATCATCAAAGACTGTTTTTTTTGGGTGTGTGTAAATCTTTTCCTGAGTTTTTATAGTAGTGGTCTGATACAATATTTGTCCTTTTGTGATTGACTTATTTCACTCAGCATAATGCCTTCCAGATTCATCCATGTTGTAAAATGTTTCGCAGATTCATCATTGTTCTTCAGCGTTGTGTAGTATTCCATTGTGTATGCAGCATAGTTTGTTTATCCATTCATCTGCTGATGGACATTGTCATGGATTGAATTATGTCTCCCCAAAAATGTGTGTATCAATTTGGCTGGTCCATGATTCCTGGTATTGTGTGATATTCCTATTAGCTGTAAATCCTGCCTGTATGATGTTAATGAGGGAGGATGGGTGGCAGTTGTGTTAGTAAGGCAGGACTCAATCTACAAGATTGGATTGTGTTCTGAGGCAATCTCTTGAGATATAAGAGATATAAGAGAGAAGTGAGCAGAGAGACAGGGGGACCTCATACCATCAAGAAAGCAGTGCTGGGAGCAGAGTGTGTCCTTTGGACCTGGGGTCCCTGCACGGAGAAGTTCCTAGTCCTGGGGAACATTGATGAGAAGGCTGACAGATGGAGAAAACCTTCCCCTGGAGCTGATGCCCTGAATTCGGACTTTTAGCCTACTTTACTGTGAAGAAATAAATTTCTCTTTGTTAAAGCCATCCACTTGTGGTATTTCTGTTATAGCAGCACTAGATGACTAAGACAGGCATCTAGGTTGTTTCCATCTTTTTGCTATTGTGAACAATGCTGCAATGAGCATGGGTGTGCATATGTCTATTCGTGTGATGGCTCTTATTTCTTTAGGATATATTCCTAGGAGTGGGGTTGCTGGCTTATATGGTATTTCTATTTCTAGCTTTCTAAGAAAGTGCCACATCATTTTCCAAAATGGTTGTATCATTTTGCATTTCCACCAGCAGTGCATAAGAGTCCCAATCTCCCTGCAGCCTCTCCAACATTTGTTATTTTCTGTTTTTTTGATTCGTGCCGGTAATGCCGGGGTGAATGGTATCTCATTGTGGTTTTGATTTGCATTTCTCTGATGGCTAGTGATCACGAGCATTTTCTCATGTGTCTGTTAGTCGCTTGAATGTCTTCTTTGGTGAAGTGTCTGTTCATTTCCTTTGCCCATTTTTTAATTGGATTATTTATCTTTTTGTTGTAGAGGTGTTGGATTTTCCTGTAGATTTTAGACATTAGAACTTTGTCAGATTCGTAATAGCCAAAAATTTTTCTCAGCCTGTAGGTTCTCTTTTTACCTTTTTAGTGAAGTCTTTTGGTAAGCATAAGTTTAATTTTTAGATCACAGTTATCTAGCTTATCTTATGGAGTTTGTAGGTTGTTAGTTATGGTTTGTATCCTGTTAATGCTGTGTATTAGGGTCTCTAGTGTTGATCCTATTTTTTCTTCTATAATCTTTATAGTTTTGGGTTTTACATTTAGGTCTTTGATCCATTTTGAATTAGTTTTTGTACATGGTGTGAGGTATGGGTCCTGTTTCTTTTCTTTTCTTTTTTTTTTTTTTTGCAGATGGACATCCAATTTTGCCAGCACCATTTGTTAAAAAGATTGTCATTTCGCCATTTGATGGACTTTGGGAACTTGTTGAAGATTGGATAACTGTAGGTGGATGGACTTACATCTGGGTTCTCAATTCTGTTCCATTGGTCAATGCATCTGTTGTTGTACTTGTACCAGGCTGTTTTGACTACCATAGCTGTATAGTAGGTTCTGAGGTAGGGTGAGTTCTCCTACTTTATTCTTCTTCTTCAACAGTGCTTTACTTATCCGGGGCCTCTTCCCTTTCCATATAAAGTTAATGATTGTTTTTTCTATCTCTTTAAAGAATGTTGTTGGTATTTGGATCGAGGTTACATTGTATTTGTAGATTGCTTTGGGTAGGATTGTCATTTTCACAATGTTGAGTCTTCCTATCCATGAGCATGGTATGTTTTTCCATTTATGTAGATGTCTTTTGGTTTCTTGCAGTAGTGTTTTGTACTGTTCTTTGTATAGGTCTTTTACATCCTTGGTTAAACTTATTCCTAAGTATTTTATTTTTTAGGGCTATTATAAATTGTATTGCTTTCCTGATTTCCTTTTTGTCCTTCTTTTTGTTGGTATATAGGAATCCAAATGATTTTTGTATGTTTATCTTGTATCCTGCTACTCTGCTGAATCTTTCTATTAGTTCCAGTAGTTTTCCTGTGGAGTCTTTTGGGTTTTCTATATATAGTATCATATCATCCACAAATAGCGAGAGTTTAACTTCTTCATTATCAATTTGGATGTCCTTTATTTCTTTTTCTTGCCTTGTTGCTCTAGCTAGGACTTCCAGCACAATGTTAAATAGGAGTGGTGATAAAGGACATCCTTGTCTTATTCTTGTTTTCAAGGGGAATGTTTTCACCCTCTCTCTATTAAGAATGATGTTAGCTGTTGCTTTTGCATAGATGCCATTTATTATGCTGAGAAATTTCCCTTCTATACCTATTTTATTGAGAGTTTTTATCAGGAATGGGTGTTGGACTTTTTCGAATGCCTTTTCTGCATCAATTGAGATGATCATGTGATTCTTTTCTTTCCTTTAATTTTTGTGGTGGATTACATTGATTGATTTTCTAATGTTGAACCATCCTTGCATACCTGGTATGAATCTTACTTGGTCATGGCGTATTACTTTTTTGATATGATGCTGAATTCTATTGGCTAGAATTTTGTTGAGAATTTTTGCATCTATATTCATGACAGATATTGGTCCATAATTTTCTTTTCTTCTGGTGTCTTTTCCTGGTTTTGGTATCAGGGTTATGCTGGCTTCATAGAGTGAATTTGGAAGTATGCCTTCCTTTTATGTGTTCTGAAATAATTTGAGTAGTACTGGTGTGGGCTTTTCTCTGAACGTTTGGTAGAATTCTCCAGTGAATCTGGGCCAGGGCTTTTTTGTGGGGGGAGTTTTTTTTATTACCTTTTCAAACTCTTCTCTTGTTATGGGTCTGTTAAGAATTTCAACATCAGTTTTTGATAGTTTGGGTAGGTAGTGTGTTTCTAGAAATTTATCCGTTTCCTCTAGATTTTCAAATTTGTTGGAGTATAGTTTTTCATAATACTTTGATATGATCCTTTTTATTTCAGTTGAGTTTGTTATAATGTCCCCCATTTTATTTCTTATTTGTGTTATTTGCATCCTCTCATGTTTTTCTTCTGTAAATTTGGCTAGTGGCTTGTTGATTTTGTTGATCCTTTCAAAGAACCAACTTTTGGTGTTGTTGATTCTTTCTATTGTTTTTCTATTCTCTATTTCATTTATTTCTGCTCTGATCTTTATTATTTCCTTTTTTCTGGTGGCTGTAGGTTTCTTTTGCTGTTCTCCTTCTATTTGTTTGAGTTGTGTAGTTAATGTTTTTGTCCCTTTCTTCTTTTTTGATATGTGCATCTGCTGCTGTAAATTGACCTCTGAGCACTGCCTTTGCTGTGTCCCAAAGGTTTTGGTTAATTGTTTTCATTCTTATTTGATTCTAGGAATTTTTTGATTCCATCTTTGATTTCTTCTATTACCCAGTGGTTTTTAGGCAGGGTGTTTATTTAGTTTCCATGTAATTGACTTTTTTCCCTTGCTCTTCCTGTTGTTAATTTCTACTTTGATGGCGTTGTGATCAGAGAAGATACTTTGTATTATCTCACTGTTTTAGATTTTGTTGAGGGTTGCTTTGTGGCCTAAGATGTGGTCTATTCTGGAGAATTTTCCATGTGCATTGGAAAAGAATGTGTACTTTGCAGCTGTTGTGTGGAGTGTTTTGTATATGTCTATGAGTTCAAGTTGGCTGATTGTTGCCTTTAGGTCTTCTGTATCTTTGTTGAGTTTCTTTTCTAGGTGTTCTGTCCTTTACTGAGAGTAGGGCATTGAAGTCTCCTACTATTACAGTGGAACTGTCCATTTCTCTTTTCAGTGCTGTTAAAGTTTGTTTTACGTATTTTGGAGCCCTGTCATTGGGTGCGTAGATATTTTTATGGTTACGTCTTCATGCTGGATCATCCTTTTAATCATGATATAGTGCCCTTCTTTGTCTTTTGTGGTGGATTTTGTTTTAAAGTCTATTTTATGTGAGATTAGTATTGCCATGCCACTTCTGCTCTTTTTTGGTAGCTGTTTGCTTCATATATTTTTTCCATCCTTTGATTTTCAATAAATTTATGTCTTTGTTTCTAAGATGTGTCTCTCAGAGACAACATATTGATGGATCCTGTTTTTTTATCCATTCTGTCACTCTCTGTCTCTTTAGAGGTGCATTTAGGCCATTTATGTTCCGTGTAATTATTGATAGGTGTGAGTTTATTGTTGTCATTTTGTAGTGCTGTTTTTTTGTGGTGTTGACGATTTCTTTGTTCTCTTACTTGCCAGTGCTGAATTTCTTTTGTTTGTGGATTTTTTTAAAATTTCCTTTGTTTTTGTAGATTTTGTTTTTACTGAGACTTTGTTTTTCTTCTTTATTTGATGTGTAGGTTTGTTAACTTTCTTTGTGGTTACCTTGAAATTTATCCTTGTCTTCCTAAGTTTGATCCAGTCTTTTATTACTTAGTATCACCTTGCCTTCCTCTCCATTATAAAGTTCTATACCTACACCATTTCTTCCCTCTTTTATTGCTCTGATGTTGT
>NW_004444134.1:4188826-4222896 GCF_000243295.1 Trichechus manatus latirostris | reverse complement strand
TTGCATAGTACTCCATTGTGTGTATGTACCATAGTTTGTTTATCCATTCATCTGTTGATGGGCATCTAGGTTGTTTCCATCGTTTTGCTTTTGTGAACAATGTTGACATGAACATAGGTGTACATATGTCTATTCGAGTGACGACTCTTATTTCTGTAGGATATATTCCTAGGAGTGGGATTGCTGGATTGAATGGTATGTCCATTTCTAGCTTTCTGAGGAAGCGCCATATCATTTTCCAAAATGGTTCTATCATTTTGCATTCCCACCAGCAGTGCATAAGAGTTCTGATTTCCCTGCAGTCTCTCCAACATTTGTTATTTCCAGTGTTTTTAATTCGTGCCGGTAATGCCAGGGTGAGACAGTATCTCATTGTGGTTTTAATTTGCATTTCTCTAATGGCTAGCGATCACTTGTAATTTTTGCTTTTGATTGTATCCCACATAATTCTTGGGGTTTCTTTATTTTTCTTTGTTCTTTTTTTGATTTTTCCCCAGACAGATTTGTATCCAAGTGTTTGTCTTCAATTTCGCTGATCTGTCTTCCATTGTTTCAAACGTGCTCCTCAGCCCGTCTATGACACTGTCCACTACCAAAATCTTGTTGTTTATCTTTTGGATTTCTAATTGCTGTTTTTGTATGATTTCTAGTTGTGAATTTATTTTGGCATTTTGTTCCTGTATTATTTTCCTGAATTCTTCCATTTTTTGTCTGTATTTTTCTGCCTTTTCCATGAACTTGTCTATTTTTTCCTCATTTTTTGTCTGCTTTTTGCTTCAATTCTTGGATAGTTCTGAATACTAGAGATTCGAATTTCCTATCAGATAGTTTAGTGCCTTTTCTTGTACTGGAAAATCATCTGGTGTTTTATTTTGGATGCCTACCGGAACCATCGTGTCCTGTTTTTTTTTTTTATATATATGTTTTGATATTGTCTGCTGTCTTTGGGACATTCAGTAGTTATTTTCTTTGTTTATTGATTGTAGATGTGTTGGTTTCATTCTGCTTTTTTGTTTTATTTGGTTATGTCTGAGTAGGCAGGCTGTGTGTTCTTTATGGTTTACTTATCTGTGGACATGATATTTTTCACCTCCTTGTCCAATGGATAGGACCAGTTCCTCAGCTATGGTGCAGCAGGGTAGGTTCAGCTGAAGAGGAGGGGCTGGGATAGGTTGTTTGTGGCATGTACTTGGGCCAACAAGATGAGCCACTGGTCAGTGCAGGGCAGGTTCCAGTAGGTTGTGCCTGTGCTGCTCAGGAGTGTAATATTCAGCACACAGTGCAGATAAGCAGGAGGAAGGGGAAGGGAGAGGTTGTGATGTGTGGAGCTAGGTTAGGTATGGAAAAGAAGGCAGAGAAGAGAGAGAAACAGGAGCAAAAAAAGTGCTGGTTGAGCTTGACATTGGAGTGGAGAGACAAGAAACCAATAAATAAATAATGAAAAAAATCCCCCAGGGATCCCAAAGGCCCAGCTGTGCAGACCGGGGAAGCAGCTCCAAAGCCTCACACTACAGCCTGTCTAGAAAGGGTAGAGATGATACACAGCACCAGGTATTCAGGAGATGGGAAAAGAAGGTAAAAAGAAAGATTTGAGAAACCAAGAAATGATGAAAAATAAAAAGGAAAAAAGAAAGATAATCAATCAAAAAGATAAACAAACAAACAAAGCCCCCAGGGATCCCACCAGCATGGCTGCACTGTCTGGGGAAGTAGTTCTTCACAGCCTGACAAGAAGAAGCAAAGACGGCACACGGAGTCAGGTGTTCAAGAGAAAGGAGGTGGAGGAGGTGAGAGGCAGGGAAGAAAGAAAAAGAGGCTGAGAAAAGCAATACCAGCAACAAAGAAATGGCAGTGAAGAAGCCAGCCAGTGTGGGCAGGTCGAATCCGCAAGGCACGAACTGGCGCCTCCCATACCACAGTTGAGGCCTGCTGGGGAGTGGCAGATTGGCCTTCTGGGAATCAGGAAATCAGCTCGCTGTGAAGCCAGGAGTCAGCCCTCTGGGAAACCTCGGATTGGTCAGCTGGGAAGTGGTGAAGGTTGAGCAAGGGGAGGTAGAGTGCAGGGTGGGAAAGCATGTCTTGATGGTTATGGGGTGCTCTGTCTCCATCTGGGAGCTCCTTGAATCTGCTTTCCCGTACTCCCTGTCTGCCAATCTCTGACAGGAATCCAAGATGGTGGATCCGTGCTTTGTTAACTGATAGAGGACCTCTGCTCATAACTCTCCTTGCTCTCTGTTCTCTGTCAGCTTCTTACTCCATTCGGTGCTTGGTCGAGTTCTTTATCTCTTCATTTGATGCTTAGGGTTCCAGGATTGGCCTTCGTCTCTGTTTTACTTAGTTTTTCGGCTCTTTGCTGTGGACGGATGACGTGGTGCTTCTGTCTATAGAGTCATGTTGGTTCCCTCTTCTCAAGCCATGATATTTTCAGTTGCCTCATATACATTTGAAAGCTGGACAATGAATAAGGAAAACCAAAGAATTGATGCCTTTGAAATATGGTATTGGCAAAGAATGTTGAATATTCCATGGACTGTCAGAAGAATAAACAAGTCTGTCTTGGAAAAAATACAAGCAGAGTGCTCTCAAAGTACATCTCACATACTTTCGACATGTTATGACAAGGGACCATACCTCGGAGAAGGACATTATGCTTGGTAAGGTAGAGGGTCAGCAAAAAAGAGGAAGACCTTAGATGAGATGGATTGACACAGTGGCTGCAACAATGGGCTCAAATATAAATGATTGTGAGGATGACGCAGGACCAGGCAGTGTTTTGTTCTGTTGTACATAAGGTCACTATGAATTGGAACTGACTCGATGGCACCTAACAACAACAACCTGCTGCAGATCATGTGACAGGTAAGACACGCAGGTTATCAGATCCTCTACTACTGATTTGGATTCTGGCTAAGGACTGGAATTAGTCTTTTTTTAAATTTTTTTTTATTGTACTTTAGGTGAAGGTTTACAGAACAAGTAGTTTCTCGTTAAACAGTACACATATTGTTTTATGACATTGGTTAACAACCCCATGACATGCCAACACTCTCCCTTCTCAACCTTGGAGGACCTTTTTTTTTTTTTTTGGTGAAAATATACATAGCCAAAGATACACCATTTCAAAAATTTCGACATGTACAATTCAGTGACATCAATTATGTTCTTCCAGTTGTGCTGCTATTCTCACTATCCTTTTCCAAATTATTCCATCACAATTGTCTTCGACTCACTGTCCCCTAGGCTTCCCATCAAACCTTTTGAGTTGCTGTTGTCAATTTGATCTCACATAGATAATTCTGTTTATTGTTGTTGTTGTACTTTAGATGAAGGTTTACAGAACAAAATAGTTTCTCATTAAACAGTTAGTACACATATTGCTCTACGACAACGGTTAAAAACTCCATGACATGTCAACACTGTTGGAATTAGTATTTTTAATCATCAGAACAAGTGGTTCTTTTCAGGCAAGCTTGGGTACTGCCCTTCCTTGCCCAGCACTGTTCTGCCAATCAGACAGATGGAGAAATGGAGATACTGGACACAAAGGACACATTGGGCTTCATGTACGTGAATAAGGAGCAGTAATATGTGCTGAGAGAAGGAATGAGGCAGGTTGAAACTTAGGGTTTTGAGACATCCACTTTCCTTATGAGCTGATATCTTGTTCAATGCAGACCAAGAAGAAATTTCCACAGGCAAGTTTAAATCAGATACAGAGGTGTTCCTCACTAGGTCTGTTTATAAGACAAAGGAATAAACAGAGATGTTCTGAGGGGATATTTCTGTTCATTAATTTTCAGAGGACCCAAAAGACAAATGCTCTTCCTGGGTAGCTTTGAATTTGTCATAGTTTACAAGCATTTGGTTATTTTTTAAGTACCTTTTTCTCAAGTCCTGTAATATAATTCTTGTAAGTAGGCAATGCCTTTAGAGAGTGAGACAGTGATAAGTTGGAATATTAACATATTTAGGAAGAATTACTTTTGTGATAACAGACTGCCGCAGAATGTTAGAAATCTAATTATTTGGAAGTTAAATATTTTACTGATATTTTGAAAGGAAAGACTGAGAATGTTATGTGTCGATATAAACCCCAAAAGAACATCCTTAGTAATAAGCCTTTTCATCCATGTTACCACTTGGGGCCCACTGGTTTCAGCTCTGCCTCCAGGGCGTAGGGGTAAAGGAGGAGGGAAGGACTAGTAGCTCCAAATGTCCCATTCAGTTTCTTATTTGAAAATGGCAAAGGGCCCAGAGATGTTAGCAATAAATTTCCCTCCTTCTCAGTTTTCCTGTGGGGAAGGGATGGGCCCGTGGGCAGAGGCTCATAGCTCTTCCTGTAGGGGCCCAGGCCTCTCTCCGGAGGGACTTCCTCCCCTGTCAGGGAGCCCAGAGCAGCCCGAGGCCTGGCAGGGTGGGTGAAGAGTCCTTTTAGCAGCTCAGCTGTCTGCAGATATGCAGACAGGGCTAGATTAGCGGGTCTCCCTCTTCTGCCTGGACCACAGTAAATCTTCACGATGCCACTCTTTCTCTCCATGGACTGTAACACAAATAGTTGTCATGACTTCCCCACTTATTCTCCTTTCTCTTTCATCCCTTCTTGCTTGTGAGAAGATTAGCACTGCTAATCATAGTAGAGACATTCACCGTGGTGCCCTGAAAAGAATTTACTCTGAATTTCAGGTGCTCTGGCAACATTGAAGCTTTATGTTGGAAACTTGAAGTACAATTTCTTTCTAGAAGAGCCTTTAACTAGTCTCCAGTCTTAAAAGGGGAGGGAGGTATTTAGAGTTTAGAGTTAGTTGGTGAAATGTAAGTTGTTGAATTTATATGTATATAAATACATATACATATGTATATATGTGTATATATATAGGTAAATCTCAAATTCTTTTTCTTTTCTTGCTCTTAACTGAGGGCCCTGGTGGTACAGTGGTTAAGAGCTCAGCTGCCAACCAGAAGGTCAGCAGTTCAAATCCACCAGCTGCTCCTTGGAAACTCTATGGGGCAGTTCTACTCTGTCCTACGGACTCACTGAGTCGGAATTGATTAGATGGCAATGAGGTTGGGCTCTTAACTGAGTTTTTCTATTTCATTTAATTTTTTCTCCACTGAATTTATTTTTAACAATCTTTTTTCCCTATATTTCATTTTTTGTTGGATTTTTCAATGCCATATATTTTACTTTTCTTTTTTCTATTTAATGTTTCATTCTTTTTATTTTTCTACTTTCCTTTTTTTCCTGCTTTCTAATGACTTTTCAGATTGTATTACATTCTAAAGAGTATTCAAAATCACCTAGGTAGTGTAGGATTTTAAGCTTTAAACAGATAATTATACATCATAGTACACTAAATCTAAGAATACATAGTTGAAATCAAGTAAAATTCAAAGAATTAATCTGATACATATGAATGATGAGCTTAGGAGTTGCTGTGTAAATACCATTAAGATATAAATGATAAATCGCTCTTATAACTATCATCAGTATCACTGATGATACAATCAGTGTTAGATATAATCAGATTTTATACAATCAAATCCAGGGATTTTCTTTTGTTAGTTCTCTAGTAGGTGTATAAGCAGCCCTCGTGTTGGATTTTTCTCAGATTTTGTGTTACTAAGATATACTGGGTGTCTCTGTGTCACCCTGTGTGTGGGTGCATTCTGCAACACCCACCAACTAGTTCTAAACTAAATCTCCTCTCTGACACCAGCTACACATGCAGCACATCTTCCCCTGACGCTAGGTCAGATCTCACAGGTTAAAAGACACAGTCCTCCAGACTCCAAGTCTGTTCAAGACTTCAAAACCAGCTGCAAGCTTGGAGGTCTCTACGACACAGGTTCAGTCATTCACTGGAATGACTCACAGAATGCAGAAGAGTGTCATATTTACAATTTCAGATTTATTATAGCAAAAAGGATACAAATGCAGAGATGTATAGAACAAGGTCAGGGGGGTTCCCAATGTGGAGCTTTTATGTTCTAAATGGTGTGCTACCCTCCCCCAAGCATCAATATCAATCACCAACAAGGAAGCTCTTTGAGCTTCAGTGTCCACAGCTTTTAATTTATGGGGGTTCCATCAAACTGATCGAATCATTGACCACGTGGTTGACTCCAACCTCCAATCCACCTCCCCTAAGGCATTGTCCCCACCCAACAAGAGTTCCCTCATTAGCATAAACTCTGAGGTGTGGTCTGAAGCCCTCACAAATAGCAAAGGCTCCAAACACTGGGGAAATTCCAAGGTGTTAGAGGTTATCTCTCAGAGATTCACTCATGTTGTTTCGTGTATCGGAAGTCTATTTTTTTATTGATGAGAGATATTCTTTTATATTGGACTTAAGGCGACCCTGTGTGTACAGAGTAGAACTGCTCTATAAGGCTTTCAAGGCTGTGACCTTTTGGAAGCAGATGGCCACGCCTGTCTTCCAAGCTGCCTCTGGGTAGGTTTGAACTGCCAACTTTTTGGTTAGTAGTTGTGCACTTAACTATTTGTGCCACCCAGGGATTCCATTTGGTTATTACTCAGAAACCAAGGGCAAAGACCAAATTCTTTGGGTAAAGTTAATTGTAAACCCCATACTGTTTAATATAATCACACACATCTTCACATGCACACATGCTTGTACATGCACATGTGCACACGTGCACCCTGTATATATGCACACATACACTCATGCATGTGCGTGTGCACACATGTGCCAGATTATGTTCTCACACAGAGTTCCATTCTCCCCTTCAGCTCTGTTTGCTTTCTTCTTCCTCCCTCAAACAGTATACACACATATACCTTTTATTCCCAAGATTGCAGTTCCTGTGCTCACCAAGGAGCCCTGGTGGAACAGTGATTAAAGTGTTTAGCTGCTAACTGAAAGGTCAGAGGTTCGAGCCTACCACTGCTCAATGGGAGAAAGATGTGGCAGTCTGCTTCTGTAAAGATTTACAGCCTTGGAAACTCTATGGCATGGTTCTACTCTGTCCTATAGGCTCACTATGAGTCAGAATCAACTCCATGGCAATGGTTTTTGGTGCTAACCAACTTGCCCTCTGTTTTCTCCCATCTTCCTGTACATCCTTCATTAGCAATCCTCCTTCCAGAGGGACTCATCAAGTACAGATTCTTTAGGACCAAGAATATGGATGATTATTCTACAAAACATCTACCACCACTGCACATCAGTGCTTATAAGACTTCTTATAAGTGAATTGTTTCTGATTTATCTTAAGCCTCTTTGATTTATGCTTAAATGTCCTCCTTAGCAGAGAATAGTGACTTTTAAAAATCAGGTTTAAATTTTCCCACTAGAGGAGTAAGGGGAATCTGTGGAGGTACAGGGCAAAGATGGCCCTAACAGAGGCATGGGATCTGGATACTCCTGGGATTCTTAATTCCCTCAAAGACCAAACAAAACAAAGTATTTACTAACAGGATGCATAATAGAATAAAGTGGGCTGCAGGGTCATAAAGCATGGCTTTCTCTACTTTTATTGCAGTGGGCACATTTAATAGGGGGTGGCATTTCCTGACTAGCTGCTATGAAATTGTACCATCAGCCGTGCTCGTTATGACTCTAATTTAGGTCTCAAAATAACATAGCCGAGGGTGAAGGTTTGTTGTTTTTTAAATTGCATTTCCCCACCCCCCATCCCTTTGCTCCTCAAGGCAAGGGCAAGAGATGGCTCTGGGCTGTGGCCATGGATGCCAGCTACAGTGGTTTTAATCATCCTTGAACTGGTGACAAGTGCACTCACGTTGGTGCAAATTATCTCCAGCAGGCCTCCCTCCATTCTGCACCTGTCTCAGATCTGTCACACATGGCCATCATATTTTTCCTTTTACAGAGGCAGATTATTTGTTGATCATGTATGGAAACATCCATTGCAGGACCCCGCAGGAACCCTCTGCAATCTGGTGATGCCTGCTCTTCAGAACAGAGCGTGGAAACATCCTTGTGCTTCATCGAGGGAGGGGAAAGCACATTTAAGCCAAGGACTGACACAGCTGCTGCCAGAGAATGGCGTTCTCACTTAGAAGGAAAGGTGTTTTGGTTATAGGTAGTTTGTGCTTCGTCTCTTCATTTCTCTACGTGTTCCGGTCTGTGATGACCCGGGGAGACCACAGACAGGCTACTGCTCTTGAGGATGCACAGGTAGTAAAAACACAAGGCAGATGTGTTTTACAGTTCTGTTCTAATGTTTCCAGCCAGGGTGTGGTGCTCGCCAAAGGAAATGGAATGCATGCCCGGCTAATCCTTGCCTGGGACTGAGGGTCTTGGGAAGGGCTGGGATAATAATAGTGCATGTGGCACAGCTCAATATTTCAAACAGTTGTAGCAACTTTCGGGGGAACCTCCCAGCCATGTGTGATGAATTTTAAAGTTGATCATCTATTTTTGTTTGCTAGAGCTAAAAATAATGTCAACATCGGTAGAACATTCTCCTACTTCTTGAATTACTTAATTATTAACGTAAAATAAAACAAAAACAGCACGTCCTGTCTTCTTATTGAGAAGTCTATTGCAGAGGCAGTACCTGAAGAGTGATCACTTCTTCTGCAAAAGCAATCTAGTGTGGCCTTCTATGCTTTTTCCTTTGAACCATTGCCTGATAATGCTTCTCACGTGGTACTGTAGCTATTACAGGAATGGAATTCAGTTGGGGAAATAGGAGAACTCTGACAGAAGAATTTAGATTCTAAGGAATTACTTGTTGCCATGGAGTCAATTCCAGCTCATAGCGACCCTATAGGACAGGGTAGAACTGTCCCATAGGGTTTCCAAGGAACGGCTGGTGGATTCCAACCGCCAACCTTTTGGTTAGCAGCTGAGCTCTTAACCACTGCACCACCAGGGATCCTCTGATAAATTAGCACTTTCCAAAAGAAAGCATTCAAATCTAGGAATACAGCTCTTTCCACATACTGTATTTAATTCTTTGTCAATTAGCATATGATAAAATTATTTTTAAAACAGTAGAAGACAGTTTAGCAAATACTATAAAAAAATGGCCTGTCTGAATCATTGTTCTTATATGAGGGTGGGTTTACAGTAGTGCTGCTCAGCCTTTTTTTCATTATCATTTCCCCTCCCCAGGAGACTTTTTTCCTAGTTGGCCCTCCCCTATGAAATTTTAATATCATAGGTACATATTACTAATGATAAGCTGTAAAAAAAAAAAAAAAAAAAAAAAAAAAAAAAACCCCAAAAAACAACAGATGGTGGTATGTGCATAACTCGAATGCGTCCTAAGTCGGGGACTTCCTGTAGTCAAAAATACAAATGTTGCTGATCAAGCCTGTGTTCCTAAGTAGGCAAATAGTTAGCATACTTGATAACAAAATACCTAAAAATAGTTGACCAAACAATGTTCCTGAACCTCTAATCGAAAACATTATACAGGTAGTCCCTGATTTATGTCGTACTGAAGTTACTGAGACTCACACTTACCACTATCCTTTTTTTTTTTTTACATCTTATTATAAGAACCTGCGTGGAGCCGGATGTCCCAGGATGGGCTTGAGCAGAGGAGGTAGAGGCGAGAGGCTGTTTGGAGAGGGGCCTGCCACGCACACAGGCTTTTCTCACCATCAGTCGTGGGGCAGGTACTGTTACCTCCCTTTTACAGACACAGGAAGTTTAAATTACCTGCCCAAGTCACATCTAGCAAGAGGTGGAGCTGGGCTTTGAATCTTGGGTCCCGTCCCAAACCACCACCCAGAACGGTCTCTGGCTATATTCAACTTAGTGCTTAACAGGTAAATATACTGTTACAGGCGCTGACAGAGGCTGGGTGAGGTCCTCTGAGTTCAGGATGTGCGGTTCTGGTCCTGACTCTTCTGACGCAGGAAGTCCTTTCGTTTCCTCCCTAACAGTTCATTGTGACAGTTTTCACACACACACACACACACACACACACACACACACACCATGCAGTGCTATTGCAAGGATCAAATGAAATATATATGTACAAAGGTACTTTGTGAAGTGTAAAAAATCGATGGCAATGGGTTTTTTTGTTGTTGTTGTTTATTCCTATTATTATACTAAATCGTTCCTTTATGTGCTTCAGAACACCCCTCCTGCATGGAGTTCACCTAAAGCCACAACCTGTGTTATTACTCTAAGTGATCCTTTCAGCCTCATTTACAACTTTTAATTAGGGGAAAGTGTCTGACTGATAATCCCTTGACCGTGTTTAAACTGATATGTGCTTATTCAGATACCGGCATACACCTGTACTAGAACCCCTGGCTGACGGCTTCCTCCTTTGGTGATTCTGAGGGTCTCAGTCATGTGGCATTTTCATAGTGACTCAAAGATCAGGGACCTCGGAAGCCTAGATTTCAAGGAACCTTGGAGGTCAGCTAATCCAAGTCTTTCTTTGCAGGAGGAAATCAAAGTCCAAAGAGGCCAAAAGTCTTGCCCAAGACCCATGACATGGAAAGAATATGCTTCCTTAAAATCAGGATTTCCCCCAGCCAAGGCCTGCCCGAGCTCCTGCTGTCATCTGCGCACTCGTTCGCTCAGAGCCGCCCTCTCCTCGGACGCAGAGGCAGTACTGTGCATGGTCGCTGTCACTAGCAGAGCCATCTCAGATTCCACTGCGGCCGCTGTCCGGCTGGAGCGGGAGCATCTGCGAAGCCTCCTGGCCTACAGGGCTGGAAGGTTAGGGTCATGCGGTCCACGGACCTAGGTCTCGGCCCCGCCCCTTTTAGCTGCGCACCTGCTCCTGCCTCTTAGCGGCCGCTGCCTCCAGGAAACGCCCTGCTCCCTACTGTGGTGCGAAGGCCCCCGCCTGGGCTGGGCTTTTAGCGGGCGAGGGCCGGTGAGGAGGCTAAGGCGGTGGCCTGCGCAGGTTTGGTGCCCAGGTCCGTGGCCGGGTGTCTGGAGTCCTGAAAAAGGCTGTGAACCAGCTGGAAGGGAGGGACGTGGGAGCCCAATTGGGCCAGGTCCTTAGTATTTGCAGTTCTTGAAGATGTAAAAATTTCCTGTTCTTATACTTTTATTATGGTTTAGGGCTTATGCTAACTTAGTATACAGGGTAAGAAGTATAAAAATGAATCTTGAAGACACGATGTTAACTCATAATTGTATTTAATAAGACTATATCAAAATCTCGGTGTCCATTTAAGTCCTTATGTCCAGATTTCATATTAGTTTACTCAACAAATAATTACTGATCCCATCTCATTGAGTGTTTTCGTCATTTTCGCTTACTCTCTACCAAAGGTGACGTCCTTCTCCAGCGATTGGTCTTTCCTAAGGATGTGTCCAAGTAAGAGAGCCAAAATCTAGCTATCCTTGCTTCTGAGGAACATTCTGGTTATATTTCTTTTAAGACTGATTTGTCCTTCTGGCAGTTCTCAGTATAGTCAATATTCTTTGCCAATACCACAATTTGAATGCATCAGTTATTCGTCTGTCTTCCTTTTTCATTGTCCAGCTTTAGCATGCATATGAGGCGTTTGAAAAGACTATGGCTTGGGTCAGGTGTACCTTAGTCATCAAAGTGACATCTTTGCTTTTTAGAACTTTAAAGAAATCTCTGCAGCAGATTTTTCCAGTGCAATACATCATTCAATTTCTCGACTGCTGCTTCCATAGACATTGACTGTTGATCCAAGTAGAATGAAATCCTTGATGACTTCAATTTTTTATCGATTTATTATGATGTTGTTTATTGGTCCAGTTGTGAGGATTTTTGTTTTCTTCACGTTCAGGTGTAATCTATGCTAAAGGCTGTAGTCTTTGACCTTCATCAGTAAGTGCTTCAAATTGTCTCCATTTTTGGCAAAGTTTGGTAAAATAGAGGGCCAACAATAACGAGAGAAACCTCCAATAAGACGGATTGACACAACAGGCCGAAACAATGGACTCAAAATATCAACAATCATGAAGATGAAGCAGGACCAGGCAATGTTTCATTCTCTTATACATAAGGTCGCCATGAGTGGGAGCTGACACTATGTCTATTAACAATAGCAACAACACTGTATGAAAGCCATATTCTAGTCATCCTGGGCCTCTCCTCAGGGAATTTAACTCCAATAATTGTTGCCAAATATGACTCTGGTCTGGAGGGCAAATACTTGAAACCCAAAGACGTGCAAAGTTTCACCTGTGAATGGTTACTGATGGTCCCAAAGATAAGCAGAATCTGACGAAATTAAATTGTTTATTTAAAGGGTAAACATAGGACAAATCTTCAGTTTACTAATTGCTCATTCCCTTTCCATCTGCAGCTTAGAGTCTCCCTTCAGATTACTCGGCATCTTAAAAACCCGTAACCTCAAGGAGATGGCCTCATTTCCTCCCGACCTTCTGGAATAAGCATGTTGAATTGATAGTATAGACAAGATTTTACATTCTTAAGGCTATATTGGTATTTTACCTACATTGGTTATGCTTTTAACTTGGGTCTATTTATTTATTTATGTATTTTATTTAGTAAACATGTAAATTGTCCTTACTGTAAGCCAGACCCTGTTCTAAGTAGTTTATAATACGAACTCTTAAATCTAAAGGTAGATACTCATTGACTGGCTCTGTAGACAATAATCATGATTGCTAAACTTTAGGTTGTGTTTAGTGTGTTCCAGGCACTGTGCTAAGACTTTACACACAGTATCTTAATTCTCACAACAGCCCTGTGAAGTTGGCACACTTCTTGCCTCTGTTTTACAGATAAGTAAACTGAGGCTTCGAGAGGTTAGGAACTTGCCCAAAGTTATGTTCTATATACCACAATATCCATTTTTGAATGGATTAGCTTGTACAACACATGTGACATGCAATTAGGTTTATCTGTAGAAAATTTAACTAGAATTTATTTTAAAAAATTAAACATTAAGTTTTTGAAAACAAGTCATTATACTAACGAATTTTCTAAGGACAGTTTGCGTTATCTTCACATGATCTGAACTATGTTTCACATTTGATGATTTTTGGGGTGGGGGTTGTTTGTTTGTTTGATTTCTTTATACAAATACATCCAGACTTGATAGATAAAAATGGTTCATTTTCTTTGCCAGGATGAATTGAGTTTCTTCTCTGAAACGGCGATGTAGCCGCGCCCTCCAGTGGTGAGAAATTGCAAAGGTTACTGTGGCCGCACATTGTTCAGTGAGAGAGCTTCAGGTTGATCCTTGAATTTTTGAGACCTGTGTCCTGCAGCTGCACAGCCAGTCCATCTTCAGCCCATGGTTCACGGACACAGGGGAGGCCAGGAAAGAACACACTGGAACTAATGATTCCCTCAAGTATAGAATACTCACACCCAAACCCGTTGCCATCGAGTCAATTCTGACTCATAACAACTCTATAGGACAGAGTAGAACTGCTCCCTAAGGTATAGAATAAGAATATAGAATAAGGATATAGAATAAGGCTGGAGAATTATAAACTACATGCTGTTTGTCAGCGTGCTGTAAAATACTTTATATTTTCAATATACAATTATCTATAGTTTCTACATTCTTAGTACTTTATTAATCATAATTAAATCTTGAATGTTGAATGGAATTTACTTTTCACTAAAGATATATCAGGAAGGTGGGTAATTCAAAGATTATTTTATTTAGGTTTTGCAGTATGACTTGGTATTTTTGCAGATTTGGCTACTAAAATATTTTACCTAATAATGAGAAGGTGTAATGTGATACATTTGTATTGTGCAATATAGTTTAGTTTAAGACCACAAGTGTCAATTTCATTTCTGCCTCTTGTCACCTCTGTGACACTGAACATATTATTTAGCCTCTCTCAGGCTCTTTCTTTACTTGGGGCTGAGAACACCTACTCACAGGGTTGTCGTATAAAGCGTTTAACACTGTGCTTGGCATAGAGAAAGTGCTCAGTAGATAAAACAATAGGCTTATATTATTAATGGTAGCTAGACTTTTGCATTGTACTGGACATCTGTTTCTGTGGCCCGATCTCTTTCCTGCTTCAAGTCTCACATTTCCTGTTTCCTGAAGGACATTAACTTTTACTCTTAAATGTCTCTAATGCAACGAAAGTTGTTTATAATTAAAGCCAAGAGCCATTGCACAAATTCTGAACTCCCTTTTGGAATCATCCAAGAAAAAATAATTTGAATGCAGTATTTTCTGCTTTTACATATTCCAGCCTTTGACAGTTGCTATTTTACATGTGATGCAAGTGGCCCTTCACCACCAACTAGAATCTTCCAGGGTATGGCCCATGGCTCCCCAGCGTCATGTCACCTGGGTGCTGACTAGAAATGCAGAGTCCTAGGCCTCACCCAGACCCGCTGAATAGGAATGTGTGCTCCATAAGATCTCTAGATGATTCGTGTGCACATTGAAGTTTGAGAAGCACTAGAATATTTGTTACTTCCTGCAATTGAAAATGAAGGATTAAATTGAAGCTTACTGTAAAGAAAAATTGCCGAAAGAAAAATAGGTTAACATTTACTACCTCAGTTATGAATATACGCTTGTTATTGTTGTTGTGTGTCGTCGAGTTGATTCTGATCATAGGAACCATATAGGACTGAGTAGAACTGCTCCACAGGGTTTCCTAGGCTGAAAACTTTACAGGAGCAGGTTGCCAGGTGTCTTAGATATCCATAATATCATAACCAAAGTCTTAAATTAACTCCAAGTGCAAATTCCTTCCTGGAGCAAAATTCTTCTTCATCTGTAAAGTCTAGAATAAAAGTTATCTGCTTCCAAAGTACAATGGTGGAACAGGCACAAACTAGACATTTCCATTACAAATGGGAGAAACTGGAGGGAAAGAATGGGTAACAGGCACAAGCAAGTCAGCAGAACACATTACATTAGCCCTCAACGCTTGAAAATAATCCTCCGTTCTCTGAGACCGTTTAGGCAATGGCCCTGCCCTCCAGACTCTAGGTATTGGCCACAACTCTCCAGATTCTGAGTGGTGGCCCTTTGACCCTGTGCTTCAGCACCACCTTCCAAGCCCACTGGAATGACAAACTCTGCTCCCTTGGCTTTGGGTGCACCATTCTCCTAGTCCATCTGAGTGGTGATTCCACCTTTTGAGACTGAGGCAGCTCTGATTCCTGTGTTTCTTTTCTCTTCAGCTTCTGCTTCCTGGTTCCTTGGCCTCTTGGCCCTTCAGGCCCTACCACCTGTGTCTGCCCTGCTGGGGCAAGTGTTCCAAAGCTCTGTAGCTTCACCAATAAGTGCCCAAAGGCACCCCACTCCACCAGAAAGCCTCCTATGCAAGGGCACTCAGCTCTCTCGCTCCATGGGTTGGCTCCAGCATTGTCTTGCAGTGGTCTTCTGGTTCTGCTGCTGCTGCTTCTTGCTGTCTACACCATCTCCCGTGTAATAGCTCTCCTCACTTCCTTTTGAGTCCTCATCAGAATTGTCTGATGTCGATAATTCCACCAACAGTCTCTTTAAGGAAATCTAGGCTTTTACTATTAGGTACTTTAAAACTCTTCCAGCCTCTATCGATAATTCCACCAACAGTCTCTTTAAGAAAATCTAGGCTTTTACTATTAGGTACTTTAAAACTCTTCCAGCCTCTATGTATTCCCAGTTTCAAAACTGCTTCCACATTTTCGGTATTTGTTAGAGCAGCACCCCACTCTCGGCACCAAATTCTGTCTTAGATATCTCGTGCTACTATAACAGAAATACCACAAGTGGATGGCTTTCACAAAGAAAACCCATTCTCTCACAGTCTAGTAGGCTAGAAGTCAGAATTCAGGGTGCTAGCTCCAGGGGAAGGCCCCCCTCTCTCCATCAGCTCTGGAGGAAGGTCCCCATCATCAATCTTCCCCTCGTCTAGGAGCTTCTTGGGGCAGGGACCTTGGGTTCAAAGGAGGTGCTATTCTCCTGGCTCTTGTTTCTTGGTGGTATGAGGTCCCCCTGTCTCTCTGCTCGTGTCTCTCTTTCATATCTCAAAAGAGATTGGCTTAAGACACAACCTAATCTTGTAGATTGAGTCCTGCCTCATTAACATCCTAGAGGCAGTATTTACAGCACATAGGAAAATCACATCATATGACAAGATATTGAACAATCACATAATGCTAGGAATCATGGCCAGCCAAGTTGACACACATTTTTAGGGGACACAATTCAATCCATAACACTAGGTCTTTTCTCCCGCTGAGCAGCTGGTGGGTTTGAAGTGCTGACCTTTTGGTTAACAGCCAAATGCTTAACCATCGCACCTCCAGGGCTCCTTGAATATATGCTTACCTAAGTAGTATATAAGGATCTCTGGTGGCACAGTGGTTAAAGTGCTTTGCTGCTAACCTAAAGTTTGAGGGTTTGAACCTACTGGCCACTCCATGGGAGAAAGACATGGCAGCTGCTTCCATAAAGATTACAGCCTTGGAAACCCTATGGGGCAGTTCTACTCTGTCCTATAGGGTCACTATGAGTCGGAATTGACTCAATGGCAAAGGGTTTGGTTTTTGGTTTAAGTAATAAGTATATTACACATATACATGTATTACATACATACATTACATATTAAGTATATTACATATATACCTATATATCCCAGAATATATATAATTGTGTGTGTGTTTGTGTATGCACACACACATATATTTTCCCAAGGGTCTCTCAGGCTGTTCCTTGGGAACCAGGCTGTATCCTTCCTTAAACATTTTAAGAGCATATTTTCCTTGATAAAATAAATATGTCTAATAATAGTTCTTTCTGTTAGATTTCCCAGGCACAAAAAGTGCAGAACTTGCACTAGAGCCATTTAGGTCTGTGGGGTGAGAGGACCATGGCATGCTGGGCTCACCCTGCCTTCCCCATGGAGCTGCCCCCATCCTTTCCCAAGGAAGGACAGGGACAGTGAGTGAGGAGATGCTGACGGGGGCTCTGCACGGTGGGAATCCTCAGTCCCCTGATCACAAAGTGGTACTGGTCTAACTGAAAGCCAGTACGTGGTGAGTGCAGCACTGACTTGCAGTGCTCTGTACCCACTGATCTTCGTAGGTGCTTCCTAGCCTTGGTTGTAACTATGAGCCTGACAGGCGGGCATCGCGGTCCTATGGTGTCCATGGTGGTGGTTTTAGGATGGTGTTTGGCTCAGTGTCAGGGTCGACTGGAAGGGTCACTGGTGTCATAGCCTGTAGGTCCCTCTGGGCTTTGCCACTCACACTAGGCATGTGACCTTGACTTTGAGCAAGTGATGTGATGCTCCAGCACTTATTTCTCAGGCATGAGAATCCCTGTTCCGACATAGTGTTTCTCAAACCCTTCTTCGTGGTACACAAGTCTCCAGGACCCTAGGACTCCTGGAGCTAGGGATCTGTGCTTTGACCCTTCTAGGGATCCCTATGAAAAGTGTGGTTAGTGCTGTCCTAGGCTACAGGTCACTTTCCTTCTTCTGCACCTGCAAACGGGCTCCTATCAGGAGATGCCAGTTGGCAACTGAGAAGATAATATTGTATCATTGATGGCGTTTGGCTAAACTTAAAAAAAAGAAAGATTAAACTGAAATAGTTTGTCTCTGTCATAGTCTGGGTTCTTTGCTGTTGTTGTTAGGTGCTGTCTGGTTGGTTCCGAGTGATAGCGACCACATGTACAACAGAAGGAAATGCTGCTTGGTCTTGCACCATCCTCACAATCATTGTTAGGCTTCAACCCATTGTTGCTGCAGCCACTGTGTCAATCCATCTTGTTGAGGGTCTTCCTGTTTTTCGCTGACCCTCTACTTTACCAAGCATATGTCCTTCCCCAGGGACTGGTCCCTCCTCATAACATGTCCAAAGTATGTGATATGAAGTTTTGCCAACCTTGCTTCTAAGGAGCATTCTGGCTGTACATCTTTCAAAACAGATTTGTTTGTTCTTCTGGCAGTCCATGGTATATTCAATATTCTTCTCCAACACGATAATTCAAAGGCATCAATTTTTCGGTCTTCCTTATTCGTTGTCCAGCTTTCACATGCATATGAGGCAATTGAAAATACCATGACTTGGCACAGGTGCACCTTAGTCTTCAAGGTGACATTTTTGTTTTTTAACACTTTAAAGAGATATTTTGCAGCAGATTTGCCCAATGCAATACAGCCTTTCATTTCTTGATTGCTGCTTCCATGGATGTTGATTGTGGATCCAAGCAAAATGAAATCCTTGACAACTTCAATCTTTTCTCCTTTCATCATCATGTTACTTACTTGTCCAGTTGTGAGGATTTTTGTTTTCTTTATGTTGAAGTGTGATCCATACTGAAGGCTGTAGTCTTTGATCTTCATCAGTAAGTGCTTCAAGTCCTCTTCACTTTCAGCAAGCAAAGTTGTGTCATCTCCATAACACAGGTTGTTAATGAGTCTTCCTCCAGTCCTGAAGCCCTGGTCTTCTTCATATAGTCCAGCTTCTCGGATTATTTGCTCAACATATAAATTGAATAATTATGGTGAAACGATGCAACCCTGACACATACCTTTCCTGACTTTAAACCATGCAATATCCCCTTGTTCTTTTCAAACAACTGCCTCTTGATCTATGTACAGGTTCCTCATGAGCACAATTAAGTGTTCCAGAATTCCCATCCTTCTCAATGTTATCCATAATTTAGAAGTAGACCGCCAGGTCCTTCTTACTAGTCTGTCTTTGTCTGTAAGCTCAGCTAAAACCAGCAGGTGACCCTGCTGGTATTTGAAATACCAGTAGCATAGCTTTCAGCATCACAGCAACACCCAAGCTGAGAAGCAAAACCAGTGAAGAATATATATATATATGTATATGTATATATATATGTACGTATATATAGATATGTATATGTATATATATATATGTATGTATATATTTAGAGAGAGAGATTTATCTTAAGGAAATGGCTTGTAGAGCCTTAGAGGCTGGCAAGTCCCAAGTCCATGGGTCAGGCATCAGGCCGGAGGCTTCTCCTGACTCACGTAGCTGAAGGGGCTGACGAACCCAAAATTGGCATGTCATATGGCAGGCTGCTGGCTTACAGGTTGCGGAGGCTGATGAATCTCAAGATTGGCAGGCAATGTGCATTGACTCAAGTCCCAAGAGCCAGATGCAAGATCCAGAGCAAACAAAGCCAACGAGCTTTGCCAGAAAGTCTGTATATATTAGATGCAGGCCACACCCCTGAGGAAACTTCCCTTACAACTCTTTGGCTGGTCACATCAGATCACATCATGGAGATGATTACATTATATCACAAAATGGAAGATAAGTACTCCATTACATAACTGCCAATTATATCGTTATATAACTGCCAAACTACATCATTACATAACTGCCCCAAACCACTGAGAATCATAAGCCAATCAAGTTGACACACAACCTTAACCATCATAGCCTCTTTCTGGGCTGACTAATCACTCTACTTCTTAAAAAGAAGTTAATCTTTTTAAAACATTTTGTTTAACTCATAGCCAAGAATTTCTTCTTTCTCATCATTCCTTACCTTAATGTGACAAAGCCTATTTATATTCTCTTTTCCTTTACCATTTTCTGAAGGAAAGTCATTAAAATTGGATAAAATGGGATTGAGAATGCAGGACCAGATGGCATTTCTTTCTACTAGCCATCTCCCTGTATTGCCCTATGAGCAAGTCAGGAAATTAAAGATGAACCTTTTGGCCACATAAATCAGAGACTTCATCAGCCTGAGACCAGAAGAACTAGATGGTGCCTGGCTACCACCAATGACCGCCCTGACAAGGAACACAACAGAGAGTTCCGGATGGAGCAGGAGAAAGATGGGGTGCAGAACTCAAATTCTAGTAAGAAGACCAGATTTAATGGTCTGACTGAGACAGGAGGAACCCCAGAAAGCATGGCCCCTGGATTCTCTATCAGCCCAGAACTAAAACAATTTCTGAGGCCAACTCTTCAGACAGGGATTGGACTGGACTGTGGGACATAAAGTGATACTCTTGAGGCTGTGCCTCTTAGCTCTAGTAGATACAAGAGACTAAATGGGCAGCTTCTGCCCAGAGATGAGATGGGAAGGCAGAGAGGGTTAGGAGCTGGTTGAATGGACATGGGGAATCAGGGTGGAAAGGAGGAGTGTGCTGTCACAGTATGGGGAGAACAATTAGGGTCACATAACAATGTATGTATAAATTTTTCTATGGGGAAAAAATAAAAAAATAAAAAGAAAGAAAAAAAAAGATGAACCTTTTAAAAATAGATGTATGAGAGAGGAAATCATCATCACTCACATTTTACTTCCAAGTGGAGAGTGTATATCCCAGTGGTTGAGATAACGTCCAACAGCTGGGGTTCAAATCTCAGCTCCTCCACTCATTAACCACAGACCTTTCTGCAAACATCCAGCCTCCACATGCCTCAGTTTCCTTATCTATAGAATGAGGTTGATAACAACATGTGCCTCTTGGACAGTTCTTCGTACTGAGAAAATTCTACATGATCGTTAGCTGATATTACTGAGTTTCTTCCTCCTGCTATTGTTTGCTTTATCCTTGAGGTCTCTGGTCTCTTGGGAATTCTGAATTCATGGAAAATTGTGGGAAGCAGTTTTACCTATATATTTCCATTTTCACTATATCTCTTTTACTTTTATATCAGTTCTATCAAGACTAAAATAAGAAACTGTGTGAGATTAAAAATTTGGTTCTCTCATACCTAGTAGACTCAGAAACCTTTTTCTTATAGAAGACTGGCTTCTTTCACAGTTTGGTATAAGCGGTATAGTATGTATTTTTGCACATATAATATGTATTATATCTTATACATATTATATATTATATGTGAAAAAAGTATTATATCTTACACATATTACCTATTATATGTGCAAAAAAGTATTATATCTTATTACATATTATATGTGCAAAAAAAGCATTATGTCTTATACATATTACATATTGTATGTGCAAAAATACATACTATAGGTCTTATACCAAACTGTGAAAGAAGCCAGTCTTCTATCAGAAAAAAGTTTCTGAGTCTACTAAGTATGAGAGAACGCCATGAGTCAGAGTTGACTCGATGACACCTAACAACAACAACATAAGCTATAATATGTATAGGCATAATATATCGTATGTAATATATGTAGAGATGGAGGGCAGTGGTGGTTCAGTGGTAGAATTCTCATCTTTCATGTGGGAGACCCGGGTTCCATTCCCAGCCAGTGTACCTTATGTGCAGCCACCACCCATCTGTCAGTGGAGGCTTGCATGTGGCTGTGATGTTGAACAGGTTTCACGGAGCTCCCAGACTAAGATAGACTAGGAAGAAAGGTCTGATGATCTATTTCTGAAGATCAGCCAATGAAAACTATAGATTACAATGGTTCTATCCTATTGTGCATGGTCATCATGAGTTGGGGGCTACTCAAGAGCAGCTACCAAAAACATATGTAAATGTATCATATGTATGTATAACATGTAGAAAAACTAGCAAAAGGGATTTATGCTGGATAAAACCAGTAGATTAAAAACAAGTTAAAAAGAAAGGTATAATACTACTGAGTTGAAGATCATTTGCACTGTGTGAAACCAGGTAGAAGGGCCTTTCTCTGTTTATAAATAAACCTTCCTTGAATGTACTTGAGAAATGGAATGAAATCCAACCCCAATATTATTCGCCCTGAACACATCTACAAATAGATGGAGAGGGCAGATGGGAACAGAGGGTCAAGGAAGGCTGCAAGTGAAAGAATGTTTGGTAGGAACAGCCCTGGCCAGGTGGAATGAGGCCCAAACACTCTGCAAAGTGGAGTCACTCTTGCAGGGGCAAAGCACTGCTTGTCCACTTGACCTTTCCTCAAAGCCCTCTAGAGTGTCGGTTTGATAGCTCTGGAGGGGGACTTGGCAAATGTCGATCCCAGTACCTCCCCAAGATCCTTCTGCTTCACCAGTCTCAGGGCCACTCAGCAGGACCTGGCCATCATGGTGCTACTAACGTCACTGCTGAGGTGGCCAGGGACTCTAGTCAAGACCAGGGTCCACCTCAGATGGACCCTGAGGCTGCAACGACTGTGCCCATAAACACAAAGACTTGCACCGTTCTGCTCCGGTCACGTCAGAGGCGTTTCTTCAGTGCTTCCTGTGAGGCAGAAACCTGCCAGGATCCACAGGGGAGTCCAAAGAGATGGGTCCCACAGTCCGATCATCACCAGCTGTTCAACCTGTAAAAAGCCCTTCAGTTTACAAGCAGGTATTTGAAAGACGGGTTAATGATCTGCTGTTGTGCAGAATAAACAGACATTGTATATTAAGTGCTTCCCACTGTGCCTGGTACAAAGTAAGCACTCAATAAATGATTATGAGTATTATTGTTCCTGCTACTCCAGGAGTTCATTGTTTGGTTGGAGTTGGGATATCTGGTTATATGAATCAAGGACAAAACAAGGCAGGCAAGTTCAAATGTGGGCCTTTGGGATTGTAATTCACCAGGCACAGAGCAGGCTGGTCCCGCCAGGGCAGGCCTGCAGGCCACGGCCTCTGGGGAGTTTATGCAGCAGTGGTGCCAGCCCGCTGTACCTGCCTGACTGTGGTGATAGTCTGTCTAGCCTGTCCCCTGTGCATGGGGCATTGCTGTCTGCTTGATGGTTACTTCCCCTGGCTGCCTATCTCTCTTCTCCACCAAGCCCTGTAAAACCCTACCTTTGTAAGTAAAATCTCCATAAAATCTCCAAGTCCTTTTGGCATAAAAGATAAAATAGGCCTGTGAGGCTGGAGCCCCAGGGTCTGGCGTTCATTCATTTCACCAAGACTTGTTGGGCACCCAGTGGGGACGCGCAGCAGGTGCTGGCACAGCGCTGGTCGGGGAAGGTTGGACACAGTGGTAAGAGAAACAGTCCCACTCTCACAATCTGACAGCCATGAGAGGTGATTGAAAGGGTGCTGTGGTTCTGGGGTGCAGAGCAAGGTGGCTCACCTCGTCTGTGTCCCCTGGGTAAATGCCCTGGGGCTGCCGTAACAAAGGGCCACAAGGTGGGTGGCTTAGAACAATAGAAATGCATCCTCTCAGCTCTAGAGGCTGGAAGTCTAAATTCAGGGTGTCAGCAGGGCTACACTTTCTCTGAAGCCTCTCAGGGACAGTCCTTCCTTGCCCCTTCTGGTTTCTGGTGGTTCCTGGCAGTCCTTGGTATTCCTGGTTTGTAGATGGACAACTGCAGCCTCTACTGCTGTCTTCACGTGGTGTCTTCCCTGTATGTCTGTCTTTCTCTGTCTCTACTCTCATAATGACACCCTTCCTATTGGATTAGGACCCACCCTATTCCAGTATGGTCTCATGTTAACTGAGAACATTTTCAAAGACCCTGTTTCTACACAAGGTGATGTTCAGAGGTACAGGGGTTAGGACTTGAACATAGCTTTTTTGGACACACAAAAGGATGAGCAGGAATAAAGCCAAGGCAGCATGCCCAAAAACCAAAACCAAACCTGTTGCTGTCAAGTTGATTCTGACTCATAGAGACCCTATAGGACATAGAGTTTCCAAGGAGCAGCTGGTGGATTCGAACTGCCAACCTTTTGGTTAACAGCTGCACCTGTAACCAGTACACCACCAGTGCTCCAGGACAGCATACAGGAGGTGCTAAATAAAGGTTCACTAAACTGAGTGAAGGAATCCCTGGGTGGTGCAAACAGGTAAATAACCTGGCTGCTAAACCAAAAGTTTGGTGGTTCGAGTCCAGCCAGAGGACTCCTTGGACGAAAGACCTGGTGATCTGCTCCTGAAAAATCAGCCATTAAAAACCCTATGGAGCACAGTTCTGCTCTGACACACGTGGGGTTGCCACAAGTCAGAGTTGACTCGATGGCAACTGGTTTTACTGGTTGTAAATGAATGAATGACTGAGGCAAGGCAGAGAGAGATGGGGAAGAGCACTGGAGGCCGTGGTTCTAGGGCAGGCGTGTTTCAAACTCACCTATCTGGAGTCTAGAGAATGGGACTCTGCAGACCTCACCCGCAGTGTGGCCTTGCTTCTCGGACAAGTTTGATTTCCTGCTAATATTCCTACCGTTATTTTGTCAGCCTTAAAAGTTAATTCTGGCAGCTCTAAGACTCCTTCCTGGGACTTCTTAGAAATGAAATTATGCTTGGTGCCATTTCCCCTCCTTCTGAAATTACTGCTGCTATATTTTTAGTACGTTTTTGGGGAGTGAAAAGCATTACTTACCTCTAGTTTTCCATATAGCCACGTCTGATGACTATCCCTTTAAAAAAATTTTTTTTAGGGGGCTCTCCAGCCTGAATTAACCTTTCTGTAAGAAAAGGTCTTTCATGGTTTATAAATTTTAATGCAGAATGCTAACTGCCAGGATATTTTTGGAGCCCAACCAGGGACCTTAACCAGCCTCCCTCCCTAAATAGAATGAGGTACAGCCTCGGCTGCAGCTGGACACAGTGGCTCTTTTCATATTTCAGTTTCAAAGTTATGACACCTTCTGCTTTTAACCTCAGGACAGCAGGAATTTTCTTTTAGAACCTATTTCCTGGAAATGGGTTTCTGCTGTGCTAATGGATAATTTTTCAGTTCATATTTTTTTACGGTGTATAAACTCTATTTTTTTCCAAAAAATATTATTGCAAAATAAGAAAAAATCCAGGGTATGTGGGGCAGTGGTAAGTGTGTCCTGCGTATTAAGTAGGACAGGGCATTCCTGTCCTGAAGTTTTCAGTATTTCATTAGCAACAAGGGATTCCTACACTGCCCTATTCACACCCATTACTCTGCAGATACTGGGCTGATTATTTTGATGGAAAGTGCTGAGTAAGAGAATGTCGCCTGAAAATTAGCCTCTGAGTGAACACCAGTGCCTCTAACCACACAGGCAGCTGTTCCTGTGGCTATCTAGGGTCCTATATTCAATGCGGCCATGAAGGAAAGCTGAGCTTTGGAGACTTGCCGCCTGCTTGTGTTTCTGCGTCCTTTCTTCTCCTCTGCTGGGCAGTTTCCTGGTATGGAGGGTTGCTCCAGGCCGACAAAGTGCCTTTCTGCAAAATTTAAAAAGGTGCTCCTCCAGGGCAGTAGACTTGGAGGAAGGCAGCCCTCTGTGCCCTGCGGGCTCACAGCTTGGTCAGCAGATAGTGCTTTTGGAAGAAGAAAAAGATATCCCTTCGTGGACTTAACGAGAGTAGCCGCTGGACTTTGGCCCTAGCACAGTGTACGGACTGCACAACTGCATGTGGATGTATGGCTGGAGTTCACCCCAGAATTTTGTTCTTAGCCAGCTGTCCATTTGCTCCTGTCGAACTGTGGTATTTTACAAGCCCAAACAATGCATTTGTGAAGGCAGTGAGTGCAGTGGGTTTCATGGTAAAGCAGTTCTTTGGGCAGAAGAGCTATCATTTGAAGCTCTTTTCTGTCTGGATGAAGGTAAAAACTTGCCTTGGTGATCCTTCATGTTTATGTAAATGAGAAAAAATAAAACAACAGAACATACAAACCATTGCCTGAGGGACAGGTTCTAAAACAGACTTTTATAGTTTGCAAAGATCTTCTCCCCCTGTAGCCCTTGGTATGTAAATGTTGAGAATGCCCTGGGGAGGAGCCTCCTAGAAACAAATGAGACCCTCATCCCTTCCTACCTGTACCAGTTTCCCTGAGCTGACTCTCACTCATGCCCCCCTCCCCCGACCCCATGTGTGTCAGAGTGGAAATGTGCTCCATAGGATTTTCAATGGTTTAGTTTTTTGGAAGTAGCTCACCACCAGGCCTTTCTCCCAAGGAGTCCTCTGGGTGGACTTGAACCTCCAACCTTTAGGTTAGCAGGTGAGTGTTTATACCACCCAGGGACCCCACCCCCTCCCCAGTGAAGTTCAAAGTCCTTGGAACCTAAGTCTGCAGCCGGGAGAGGATTCTGTGAGGCTTAAAAGAGAGCATTTCCTTGAGAGAATCTGGGCCACAGTTCCAGGCAGGTCCAGAAAAATATAGGAGTGAAATTTGAATTTCACATAAGCAAAGAATTAATTTTTTTAGTATAAGCATATCTATGTACTACTGGGGGCATACTTACACTAACCCCAACGTGTTTGTCAGTTTGTCGTACTGTGGGGGCTTGTGTGTTGCTGTGATGCTGGAAGCTATGCCACCAGTATTCAGATACCAGTAGGGTCACCCACAGCAGACAGATTTCAGCTGAGCTTCCAGACTAAGAAAGACTAAGGAGAAGGACCCGGCAATCTACTTCTGAAAAGAATTAGCCAGTGAAAACCTTATGAATAGCAGTGGAACATTGTCTGATATAGTGCCAGAAGATGAGCCCCCCAGGTTGGAAGGCACTCAAAAGATGGTGGGGAAGAGCTGCCTCCTCAAAGTACAGTCGATCTTAATGACATGGATGGAGTCAAGCTTTCAGGACCTTCATTTGCTGATGTGGCATGACTCAAAATGAGAAGAAACAGTTGCAAACATCCATTAATAATCGGAATGAGTCATGTACGAAGTATGAATCTAGGAAAATTGGAAATGGTCAAAAAGGAAATGAAACACGTAAAAATTGATATCCTAGGCATTAGGGAGCTGAAATGGACTGGTATTGGCCATTTTGAATTTGACAGTCATATATGGTTTACTATGCTGGGAATGACAACTTGAAGAGGAATGGCATTGCATTCATCATCAAAAAGAACATTTCAAGGTCTATCCTGAAGTACAACACTGTCAGTGATAGGATAATATCCATATGCCTACAAGGAAGACCAGTTAATACGACTATTATTCAAATTTACACACCAACCACTAAGGTCAAAGCTGAAGAAATTGAAGATTTTTACCGGCTTCTGCAGTCTGAAATTGATTGAACATGCAATCAGGATGCATTGATAACTACTGGTGATTGGAATGTGAAAGTTGGAAGCAAAGAAGAAGGTTTAGTAGTTGGAAAATATGGCCTTGGTGATAGAAACGATACTGGAGATCCCATGATAGAATTTTGCAAGACCAACGACTTCTTCATTGCAAATACCTTTTTTCACCAACATAAACGGCGACTATACACATGGACGTCGCAAGATGGAGTACACAGGAATCAAGTCAAATACATTTGTGGAAAAAGACGATGGAAAGGCTCAATATCATCAGTCAGAACAAGGCCAGAGACTGACTGCGGAACAGGTCATCAATTGCTCATATGCAAGTTCAAGTTGAAACTGAAGAAAATTAGAACAAGTCCACGAGAGCCAAAGTACAATCTTGAGTATATCCCACCGGAATTTAGAGACCATCTCAAGAATAGATTTGATGCATTGAACACCAATGGCTGAAGACCACACAAGTTGTGGAAAGACATCAAGGATTATACATGAAGAAAGCAATAGGTCATTAAAAAGACAGGAAAGAAAGAAAAGACCAAAATGGATGTCAGAAGTGACTCTGAAACTTGCTCTTGAAAGCTGAGTAGCTAAAGCAAAAGGAAGAAATGATGAAGTAGAAGAACTGAACAGAAGATTTCAAAGGGTGGCTTGAGAAGACAAAGTATTACAATGACATGTGCAAAGAGCTGGAGATAGAAAACCAAAAGGCAAGAACACACTCAACATTTCTCAGGCTGAAAGAACTGAAGAAAAAATTCAAGCCTCAAGTTGCAATAGTGAAGGATTCTATGGGGAAAATATTAAACGACGCAAGAAGCATCAAAAGAAGATGGAAGGAATATACAGGTTCATCACACTAAAAAGAATTGGTCAACATTCAACCATTTCAAGAGGTAGCATGTGATCAGGAACTGATGGTACTCAAGAAAGAAGTGCAAGCTGCATTAAAGGCATTGTCGGAAAATAAGCCTCCAGGAATTGACGGAATATCAGTTGAGATGTTTCAACAAACAGATGCAGCTCTGAAAGTGCTCACTCGTCTATACCAAAAACTTTGGAAGACTGGAAGAGATCCATATTTATGCCTATTCCCAAGAAAGGTGATCCAATCGAATGTGGAAATTATCGAACAATATCATTAATATCACAGACAAGTAAAATTTTGCTGAAGATCATTCAAAAGCAGCTGCAGCAGTATGTTGACAGGGAACTGCCAGAAATTCAGGCCAGATTCAGAAGAGGGCCTGGAACCAAGGATATCAGTGCTGATGTCAGAAGGATCCTGGCTGAAAGCAGAGAATACCAGAAAGATGTTTACCCGTGTTTTATTGACTATGCTAAGACATTCGACTGTGTGGATCATAACAAATTATGGATAACATTGTGAAGAACGGGAATTCCAGAACACTTAATTGTGCTCATGAGGAACCTGTACATAGATCAAGAGGCAGTTGTTTGGACAGAACAAGGGGATACTGCATGGTTTAAAGTCAGGAAAGGTGTGTGTCAGGGTTGCATCCTTTCACCATACCTATTCAATCTATATGTTGAGCAAATAATCCAAGAAGCTGGAGTATGTGAAGAAGCACGGGGGCAACAGGACTGGAGGAAGACTCATTAACAACCTGTGTTATGGAGATGACACAACCTTGCTTGCTGAAAGTGAAGAGGACTTGAAGCACTTACTGATGAAGATCAAAGACTACAGCCTTCAGTATGGATCACTCTTCATCATAAAGAAAACAAAAATCCTCACAACTGGACCAGTAAGTAACACGATGATAAAAGGAGAAAAAATTGAAGTTGTCAAGGATTTCATTTTGCTTGGATCCACAATCAACATCCATGGAAGCAGTGATCAAGAAATCAAAGGATGTATTGCATTGGGCAAATCTGCTGCAAAAGATCTCTTTAAAGCGTTGAAAAGCAAAGATGTCAACTTGAAGACTAAGGTGTGCCTGACCCAAGCCGTGGTATTTTCAATCACCTCATATGCATGTGAAAGTTGGACAATGAATAAGGAAGACCGAAGAAGAATTGATACCTTTGAATTGTGGAGTTGGCAAAGAATATTGAATATACCATGGACTGCCAGAAGAATGAACAAATCTGTCTTGGAAGAAGTACAGCCAGAATGCTCCTTAGAAGCAAGAATGACGAGACTATGTCTTATATACTTAGGACATGTTGTCAGGAGGGATCAGTCCCTGGAGAAGGACATCATGCTTGGTAAAGTACACGGTCAACAAAAAAGAAGAAGACCCTCAACGAGATGGACTGACACAGTGGCTGCAACAATGGACTCAAGCATAACAACAATTGTGAGCATGGCTCAGGACTGGGAAGTGTTTCTTTCTGTGGTGCATAGGGTCACTGTGAGTTGGAACTGACTGGATGGCACCTAACAACAACTTATACTAAAAAGTTGTTAGTTGTTTATCTGAAATTCAAATTTAACTGGGTATTCTCTATTTTCGTTTACTAAATCTGGTAACATTGTTCCAGGGAGAAGATTTCTAAGTGTGCTTTGTGACTGTGCATGAAGTGAGCTACAGAGCCCAGTGTGAAGCACAGTTGGTTGATTGTATAAAGGAGTGGAACATTTTTGAACAATTGTGTCATGAATGTGAATATGGACCAGCAAAGACTTCATTACATTGTCTGAAACATCAACCTCACAGCAAAATGAGGAGGCAGCCACAGGGAACTGAGACCGTGGACTGCGGTGTTCTCCTATTTCTTCTTGTCATGGCCTTTGGAAGCATGATCAGCTTCTTGGGAAGGAGTGTGGGAGGATACAGGAAACAAGAGCAAGATGGCAGAGAGTCTGCTGATAATGCAAGGTGATACAAGTGGGTGAAGAGGAGCCCGCCAGGTGCCGAGGTCGTGTGATGCCAGAACCAGAAGAGAATACCTTTGTGGGCTGCCAGCTTGTCCCCAGCCTCAGCCTCAGCCTCAGCCGGAGCTCCACCCAGCTTGGTGAGACTGGGGACAGTGGGGTGAAGGGGGGTAACAAACGTCAGAGATGGAAGACCATGCATGGTGTGAGCAGAGCCCACAGCTGACAGGGCTCTGGACTCTACAGAGCAAGGCAGGAAGTGGCTGAGGATAAGGATTGGAAGGCCACTATGGAAAGCCTGATAAAAAAACTTGAGTCACCCAAAGACTGGACATCATCAAATTTTTTTCTTTAAAGCCCTTTCTTCAAACAATACATGATGAGTTAAATAAACGACATAATAATGGCGCTTCTGGAGGAGCGAGAGACCAAATCCTTCCTGTTCTGGAGAAAACAGGCTTTATTCCACTGCCTACCTCTCACATATGAAAAACACCTTAAAACAAATATGAAGAAACAAAGTATACAACTTTGGAAGTTGCTAAGTGCTTGCCACCACTTGTTGGGACTTTGTTTTACAAACTGTGGTCCCTGGATCACCTCAGGATGACCTGAGCTAGTTAAAAATAGAGGTATCAGCTCTGCTATTTACTACCCAAGTGACCTCAGACTATTTCACCTTTCTATACCCAGTTTACCTGTCTGTGAAATGGAGGAAAATTTAGCACAGGTAAAACCTTGTGAGGGTTAAATTAAGGTAGTGCCAGGGTTATTGTAAGCCCTCAAGAAAGATAGCTCATAATAATAATAATAATGAGATATAGAACCAACATGTTACTATGTTTTTCATTTCTGAGCCCCGCCCCAGCCCAGCTACATCAATCTCTGATGCTTATGTTTAACTACAACCCTGAGTAATTCTTGGGCATTCTAAACTTTCAGAAGCAGTGACCTTTCATTTTCTATTAAAGAGTGGCTGTCCTTTGGGGGCCTCCTCATCCATCACTTACTCTGGGCTGTGCTCCTGGAGGTGCTGGACGTGCCCCCAGCCTTTTTTCCTGGCACGGCTTCCCCACTTCTCAATTTCAGTGTTTACTCTGAAAGCCTGTGGGGCTTTCCAGTTTCTGGTTGCTTCCTTTTGGTGAGAATCTTAGAGTAGTAGAATCCAGGTTTTTATATTTGAGGTCGAGCAGTGACTCAAAATAGTTTTAAAGGGTAGCAGCCTTCGACTTTGATCTAGTTTATGGGGTCTGTTCTTTAAGATCCTTGACAATTGACAAAGAGAGCAGAAACAAGTTCTGCTTATCCTTCAAGGTCTACCAGTTCTCTCTGCACTTGTACACTCAGGAATGCAACATCTGATGTCATAGACTACATTTCAAACAACAACAGGATCTGACACGTTTAGAATTTCATAGAATTACATATAATGAAATTGGTCTTTCCTGCTGTGTAAACTGTAAGATATTTACATAGAAATTTGTTTTAGATTGAGTTATACTTTGGTTTATTATACAGTAGGCAAAGTTAAAGATTTGGGGGTTAATTAGGTTTGGGGTTCCTTTGAACCAATCCTACTTTTTACTATGCTTTCTCACCTCATGTAATGATCTAGCTACTCTGAACATGGTTTTTGTCTCCACTAAGTTGGAACGAGTAATTTTCTCAATGTTTGAAAGGAGAGAGTGTTAGGATGGAATTTACTTAAGCCGACATAACACTGAAATCTGGTTTCAAGCAAACTACTCACCTACAGTCTTAAAACACTTAAAACCATTTCCTAGTGGAATGGTTATGGTTTGTGTGCCCATAGAGCCTTCCTTCCTCTAATTTACTACGCCTTCTCTGCTTCCTATTACAGTTGTCTGTAACCTTAAATAATCTTACTTTTTTGCAATTCTGCAGTTACAAAGTCTCGATATGATTTTTGGACTTGACAAGCAGTACACATTTCCTAAATGTATTGGATATGCTGATTATTTCATTACCTTTTAAGAGGTATTTTCATGCCCCTCATCTCAATCTCAGTGAGATATTTGGTAATGTGTTCAACAGATAATAAGAGAAGTCAGCCAAGAGAATGGACGGCTCAGCTTCATTAGCCACTACTTGCTCCTTGGTAAACCCTTAAAGTTAGTGTCCCAAAGATAAGAGATCAAGAGTATTAACCTTGGTACATAAGAATAAAAAAAAGAAAAGAAAAGAAACCAAGTACCACGGAGTCAACTCTGACTCATGGCAACCCCATGTATGTCAGAGTAGAATTGTGCTCCATGGGTTTTCAGTGGTTGAATTTTGGAAGTATATCTCCAGACCTTTCTTCTGAGGTGCCTCAGGGTGGACTCCAACCTCCAACCTTCTGGGTAGCAGCTGAGCATGTTATTAACCTTTTGCACCATCTGATGACTCAAACCTAAGAATAGCCCTTCCAAACACTGAGATCATTAGTAATTGAACAGGCTCATAAGGTAGTAAGCTCACTGCTGGACAAACATTTGTCAGATATATTATAAAAGGAGTTTAATGAGATACACTCATATGCCCCTTCAAACTGTAGGGTTCTTTGAGTGTTTTTGTAATGCATTCCACCCATACCTGTGAGATTAGTTTTTAAAAATGCTCTGCTTATCAAGATTTAATCTAAAAAGATAAGTCCAACATTCTACTTATCTACAACATATTCCTAACTATATATAGTTTAATATCCTTAAGTTGTGTTATGAGAGTTAACTTAGAAAGTTATGTTTCTTGAGTTAGTAGAATAGAATATGTAATAGCTAATTTCATGTGAGGAAACCTTGGTAGACTAGTGGTTAAGAGCTACAGCTGCTAACCAAAAGGTTGGCAGTTTAAATCCATGTGATGCTCCTTGGAAACCATATGGGGCAGTTCTACTCTGTCCTATAGGGTTGCTATGAGTCAGAATCCACTCGATGGCAACGGGTTTTAATTTCATGTGAGGCTTTCCATGTCTTTGTCACCATCAGGCGTGTACTCATTTTATTTGTGTGGTTCTGTACTGTGTACAGCACTTAGAAAGTTACACAGAACAGGTTGTGCTCTACATGTTCACCCATTGTGAAAAAATGATTCCCTCAAGAGACCCAATAAACAGCTTTGGAGTAGATCCAAATGTCTTGGTTATTTAGCAACTGACTATAAAGGTCTAAAGGATGAATTTCTGTAGTGTGATTTTTTTTTACTTGGCCAAAAAAAAAAAAAAAGCTTTATTTTTGTCTCTACAACTTTCCCTTTGGCTCCCATGGACCCTCCCCACTCTCTTTCCCCAGCACAGGGTGACTAATACCCCTAAATGCCTTTGACATGAGTTAGGGTTTGATTTCTCCCAGCTGGATCAGTCAGAGCACCATTTCAGAACTCCTATAAATCTGAACATACTCTGTGACCCCTGTTGTTTTTCCTTAACATACCTGGACCCAGAGCAAACCCCTGCTGGACCTTCATAAGCAGAAAGGTCAGGAACCTGTTAACCTGTTGCTGTTGAGTAGATTCTGACTCATAGCGCCCTGGGTTTTTTGTAATGATGACTAAGCAGCCTCTGGAAATTTCTTTATGTGCATAGCTTATCTGCAGCAGATGTGGGGTGAAGAAGAGAAGAAACATCATTCTTGGCTACAGGGAGATTGAAAGAGGACAAAGTCATGTTTAAAAGGATCCATCAATATAGCCAGTGTGGAAATTGTCAGAAACAGACAAAACAACTGCGTAGAAGACAATCAAGTCGCCCTAGAGCCAGATCTGCACACAGTCCAACCAACCACTTCCACTTGTGCTCTTCTTTGGAATGCTGAAAGCCCAAACCATAGCTTTATGAGGGGCTCTGCTGGACCACAAAAAACTGATTCCAGCTGAAAGAACAAACACAGAGCCTGGGGGCCAGTGACGGTGAGAGAACTTCAAGAAAGCTGTGTACAAAGGAAGCCACCCAGTTTTTTGAGAGATCTTTGCATCTTTTGTATTTCCAAGTATTTGATTGTTGAATTGCTTGAGCAAATTTGTCTCAACTTAGCATTTTAAAAATAAATCCTTCCTGTTATTCCACATGGATAGAAACAGAAAGGTTACTTTTTTTCTTTTTCTTTTTATATTTTATTGTACTTCAGGTGAAGGCTTATAGAACAAATAGTTTCTCATGAAACAGTAGTACACAGGTTGTTTTATGACATTGGTTAACAACCCCACAACGTATTAACCCTCTAAATTCTCAACCTTTTTATTTTTTTGGTGTAAATACACACAGCCAAAGATAGACTGTTTCAAAAATTCCTACATACACAGTTCAGTGACACTGACTACGCTCTTCCAGTTGTGCTGTTATTCTCACTTAAGATGAAGGCTTACAGAACAAAATAGTTTCTCATTTAACAGATACTACAAATGTTGCCCTGTGACAATGGTTAACAATCTCACAACACATCAACAATATCCTTACTCAACATTGGGTTCCCTATCACCAGCTTGC
>NW_004444134.1:4183746-4186213 GCF_000243295.1 Trichechus manatus latirostris | reverse complement strand
ATGTGATTCTTTTCTTTCCTTTTATTTATGTGGTGGATTACGTTGATTGATTTTCTAATGTTGACAGAAAGGTTACTTTTAAAACCTTACTTAATCATCTTCATAATTATCAAAGCACATGTAGCTTTTTTTCTTTTTTAAAAGAAGCTAAAATATTAGAAGTTGGCATATAATTTAACATAATGTGAATTATTAAGTGTAAAAATAAATTATTAAGTGATTTAATAGGGTCTCAAATTGTCATACAAAAATTAGGGCAGCCCACTCATAGTAAAAAATATATATATAAAATAGAGATAAATATTTTTACATAAAAGCCTTTATATTTTTTCGTATACATTTTTCATGTATGTTATATGTTCACATAATTTAAAGTTATGCAGTTCTATAAAGGTTGTGGTGAGCAACAGCAGTTCCTACCCCTCCCATCCACATTTTCTCTTCATCAGTGGTAAACATTTTCATTTGTCTTAGCTGATTTTTTTGTTCTTTACCTCCATATGTCTAAGTAACATGCACATATTCTTTCTTTTTGATTTCCTATTTAGGCTTTTTTAATTTACCTAATTTACTTCTATAAAGAGAAAGATGAGGATTAGGTCTCTTTCATTTCTTACCTTCAACACACACAAACTCACATGACAACACACAGACATACAACTTTTATGTTCTGCCCCCAGACCTCCATCTTCCCAACACAGTTTTGTAATTTTTGGTTAAATAAAAATTTGTGTTTAAATTATTGTGACTTTGAAAATGCTATTCATAGCTGAGAACAATGTAGAACACTGCTTTCTTTTCCCTGGAGCCACTGGTTACCTTGATTTTTAATTTGCTTGTTCTTTAAAATGCTTATCACTAGTTCAACACCAAATGATCTAAATCGTCTAAATCTTCTCTACATAACTTCAGATGTATTAAGTATCCCATCAATTTTATCTTCTTGGAGAAATTTGTTCGAGAGACTCAACAACCTGAACTTTATTCCACTCTGCAGAGGTTGCCATCTGAAGCACAGCTGGTACTTCAGGATTTCTACTCACCATCAGTCAGGAGAGGCCCTCTGTCTCTCTTCTGGGTTAGTCTCTTGGATAGCCTGTGCTTTTTTTTCTTGTTGTACTCCTTTGTTTAGATGGAATACATCTTTCAGTAGTCTCCTGAGAAATGATGGTGGGATGTACTATCTTTGAAACCTTACATATCTGAAAATGTCTTTGTTTTACATGTAAACTTGGATAATAGTTTATCTGGGTATATAATTCTAGGTTGGAAATAATTTCTTTTCAAATTTTTGAAGGTACTGCACCATTGTCTTCTAGCTTTTATGTTGCTATGGAGAAGTCAAAATAAGTTTAGCTTCCCCATTCTTTGTGTGTGGCCAATATTTTTTCTCTTTAGCAGCTTATGGATGAGACCTTCTTTTTGTCCCTGATATTCTGAAATTTCACAGTGAAGGGCCTTGTATAGATGTTTTCATCCATTGTGCTGGAGGTTTGGTGGACTCTCCCATCCTTTAGTGTGGGAAACTTTAGAGTTCAAGAACAAGAAAAAAATAAAATTTACTTTCTCTTGTTCTTGAACTCCTATTATTTGAATGTTGGATCTTATAGTCCAATTTTCTCAATTTCTCATCTTTTCATTCCCATTTTTCATCTCTATACATGTTTGCTCTACTTTTAGGGAGACTTCTTTACTCTTTCATGGAAGCTTTTTTTTTTTTTCTTCCTTTCTGCTATCATAGTCTTAATTTTTAAGAACTCTTTTTCATTCTGTGAATGTTCCTTGTTTACCAATACTGTTTTTATTACACAGATTTAATACATTTTCTTATCTCCCTGTGGATATTATGAGTTTTTTTTTAAAGTTTTATTTTCCCTGCATAATCTCTGTTTTCTATAACATGCCTTGTTTTGTTAGTCTTAGTCTCTGTTTTTTGTATTAGGCAGTAGTTCCCAAACTTGTCTGTACATTGGAATAATCTGGGAATCTTTAGAAATTCCAAAGCCTAGGCCACATGCCAGACCAATTAAATAATGATCTCTGGGAATAGGACATAAGTATCAGTATTTTTTGGAACTTTAGAGGTGAGTTTATGGGTGTTCTGTGCAGTAATTCAAATTGCTTCCCAACTTTCTTTTCTGTTGTCTTAAGATTCAGCTTTCATGGGTTGCCCAGGCGATTACCACTTATTCATCTACCTTCCAGCTTCCAAAATTCTGTTACTGTTTTCTTCTCTCTTGTCTTTTTTTGACCATGTGTGTTCTATTCCATAAATCTCTTTGCTGTTGGGATTTAAAGAAAGAGCAGGGAGTGGAGTAGGCTAGGTAGTAAGGATACTGTGAGGAAGTGAGATTTGAACTGGAGGGATCCCAATGACATATATATAAATATATAAGCAGTATAGGGTCGCTATGAATCAGAATCAACTCGACGACAATAGTTTACATTATAATGAATTTATCTTGGC
>NW_004444134.1:4180979-4183641 GCF_000243295.1 Trichechus manatus latirostris | reverse complement strand
AAACTACATTTTCTTTAAATATGGGAGCAGTTGTATCATGGTTACACAGCAAAGCCTTATTTATTCAAACTCCAGTAATTTATAATTAGTAATAATGGACTTGGTTAAATTTATTTTGTTCTATTTGGCAGGGAGAGGACTGAAAAATATTAGTGTAAGCAAGGTTGCAGATTGGTTGTTAACCTGGGTAAGAGAGAAAATATTTAAGGATATTGTTTGGATTTATACGCAGAAAGACAAATTAGTTCTTCTGGTTACAGGCAATGCTTATTAACGTGAATCTGATAGGACATATGCTTGAACTGACCTTTGTTAGCTATTAATCTATATTGTTGAATTAACAGGACTAGAAAACTTTGTGCTGCTTTTTAAACAAATTTCATAATTTTGTTTTTGTTTTTACAGACTGGTGTCTTCTCATCTACCTGAACTTGGAAAGGTTGAGGGCTTATTCTAATGAAAGTAACAGAAGGACAAACTGTGAAACATAATGTATCATTTATAATTAATAAACCAGTATACACAAACATGGAGCCCTAGTGGCACAGTGGTTAATGAGCTTTGCTGCTAACCAAAAGGTCGACAGTTTGAATCCACCAGCTGCTCCTTGAAACCCTATGGAGCAGTTCTACTCTGTCCTATAGGGTTGCTATGAGTCAGAATCAACACCATGGCAATGGGTTTTTCAGGGGCCCTGGTGGTTTTTTTAAACACAGACAAAAAATCCAAGGGCTATAAAATGCTATGAATATTCACAGTCAGTTAAAACTAAATTATTTGGCACAGTCAATTCTGTAGCTAGTTGGGAAATTATGATATTTAATTGCTTTCATATATTTTGTGAATTGCTTTCAAATTCACAAGTTTACCTGTGCAATATGGCCTTCTTTTGACTCTTTCGGGAACTATTATAAAACCTGGGGGACATTGTGCCTCAGGCTTCTAATTCACTGAACAAATTGTTGGTTTGTTTCTTTCTAATACTCCCCTTTGGTCTTCCCTTCCCCTCCTTGCCCTCGCTCCCCACCCCCCCACCCCTTGACATTTAGTTTGCTGGTCTTTATGTGTGAATCTGACTGGAGTATTTTTTCCCATCTGTGGGTGGATGTAACTCAAGGTCATTGTTGTTAGGTGCCGTGGAATCAATTTCATCTCATAACAACTAACACAAAATTTGGCCCAACACTCTGTCCTTTGAGGTCTTTTATGTGAAGAGTGCTGGCTTTCCCTAAGAAGCCCCAAAGGTCCTGGGGCCCCCCTTTTTGCTGTCTCCTTGCTGGGAGGGTCTGACTATCCAAAGTGGTGTCAGTGGGACAGTGGACAGCACCACATTGTGAGTCCACAGGACTGGGGATGGTAGACAGAGCCACATTGTGAGTCTAGAGGACTGGACATAGAGAGTCACCTTCAGGGTCAAATGAGATGAGTGACTCCTAAACTTTTCAAATGTGAGCAACCTCTTTTAATGTCAAAGTAAAAAAATTCACAAACTCCCTTATAAAAGAAGCTGTACTTCTGTTATTTGCTGTTGAGAAAAATCCATGACCAATAGCTCTTTTTATTCAGCAGTTCTGTCATGTAAGTTTGCATTTTACTAACTACACGAGTTCAAACAAACATTTGAGCAATAGCCATGCATTCAGTACGTGATAATATTTAAGCAGTGTATTTGGCTTCTGGAAACAGAGCTCTAACCTTGTTGGATAGATTTACAGCCTCACAATAAAGAAGTCCTGTCGCAGTCTCTCACACGGGGCACCATCTGTCGCAGCGGCGATGGTAATCGGGACGGTGAAGACAGTAACCAACTGCACAACTCTTACAGAGAAGTGGTGCCAGGAGAGTCACTCTGAGGAGTCGACCCCCCACCTCTGTCCCAGGCATTTATTTATAATAGATACAGCAAGCAATAAAGCAGATCACAAGACAGTGAGTTTTCAGGTGGATAACAATCAGTTTTGGGTAAGGGGAAAGGAATTTGGGTATGTATATGGCAAGCAATAAAACAGATCACAAGACAGTTTCAGAGATAACACAGAGGCCTGTAGGGAGCTGCACTTAGCATAAGTGCAGCCATATTTTATGGCTAAGAATACTAAAGCAATAATTGTACCCACAAAGTCCAGAGGTGCTTGTTTATAGCCAAGGTCTCTGAAATTCTCTGGCTTTTCCTTCACGGTCCGAAGATGACTGCTGGAGCTCCTGACTCATCTACTTTTCTTGTGGCTTGAAGGAGGAACAGTGATGGAATGGCAAAAACTTTTCCTTGAAACCTTTTATTCTTGTATGCGTATATCTCAATGGAACCCCACCTGCAAAACAGGTTGAAGAATGTCATTTTTCAGCGGGGCACATTACTAGGCATCTGTCAAAGGAAGATGGAAGAGGAGATTGGATAGGCTGCTAGCAGTCTATGATGGAGTCAGTCTACAGATGATGTTAGGAGTGTGGCTACTAGCAGTCTATGACAGAGTCAGTCTACAGATGATGCTGGACATTTGGCTACTAGCAGTCTGTGATGGAGTCAGTCTACGGATGATGCTGGGAGTGTGGCTACTAGCAGTCTATGATGGAGTCAGTCTGCAGATGATGCTGGGAGTGTGGCTACTAGCAGTCTGTGATGGAGTCAGTCTGCAGATGATGCTGGGAGTGTGGCTACTAG
>NW_004444134.1:4171287-4180803 GCF_000243295.1 Trichechus manatus latirostris | reverse complement strand
GAGTCAGTTACGGATGATGCTGGGAGTGTGGCTACTAGCAGTCTGTGATGGAGTCAGTCTACGGATGATGCTGGGAGTGTGGCTACTAGCAGTCTATGATGGAGTCAGTCTACGGATGATGCTGGGAGAGTGCATGCAATCACAGACCACACAGACGTACAGTGTATGGGTTGGAGACCACAGGGCTAGATGTCCAGGATTTCTTACATCTTTAACCCTCGATGACCCAGGAGGCTGACATCTTAGGTATCAGAGTTTGAGTCATTTCTCAGTGGAGGCAGTGTGTAGCAGTGAAAAGTGCATTGAATGTGGAGTCAGCCAACATGAACCCAAATCCTGATCTATTGACCAAGAACTTCGGCAATACTAACTTCTTAGAATCTCAGTTTTTTCCCCTATAAAAAGGAAATAATGTCTAACAAGAGGTTTGTGGTGAGGATTAGATGAGAGAATGTTTGTGAAAATGTCTTAATGCAGAGTCTAAACACGTAGGTGCTTACTCAGCATGATGCTGAGTTGAGAAGCCCAAGGGTACAGTCTAACCTCACTTTGGGGACGTGTTGTTACCCAAGAAGATGGGATGTGCTGGGCCTTTGCCTCTGAATCCCACTGAGTGGGGACTGAGGTGGACATGCCACATGGCTGGGTTACTAATTCTCCACCCCAAGGGCAGGAGTGATTGGGTTGCTGAGGTGTGAGGCCACCACTGGCTGCGTGTCTGGACTCTGGGGTCTGCTTAGACATCTGCTTTATACTCCAGAATTTTCATTTTTTCTACCAGCTCATTTACAGCTGTTTGATCAGGTGTGAACTTCTACTAAGAAGACCATAAAAAAAGAAATTTAACAAGTTAGTCTGAAATGCCATAACGAAGGGTCAGACTTGGCTGGACTTTCATGGCAAACAAAGTTGTTCTTTCTTTTTCATTTCCTTGAGATACCCCTGGAAGGAATGTTCAGGAGTTCACGTAGTTGTCCAAGTAGTCACCTTCCACACCTGTATTCATGCTGTTCCCTTTTCCCGAAATGTTCTTTCTTCCTCCTCCCCTGGCAAAAACCTATTTATCCTTTAAGACCTCGCCCAAACAGCATCTCTACTTAGGAGTCTTGACAACCCAGGGACCGGGCAGAAGTAATTACTGACAATAAAGAAGTCCAGAAGTGTTGGTTTATAGTGAAGGTCTCTGAAATTCTCTGACTTTTCCTTCATGGTCCCAAGATGGTTGCTGGAGCTCCTGACACATCAACTTTTTCTGCAGCCTGAAGGAGGAACGGTGATGGAAGGGCAACACCTAGTGGTGCTGGCATAGCACCTGCTTCCTATCTTTACTAAAATAACATCAGACACTGATTGGGCACTTAATGCCAGGCTCTGTGCCAAGTTCTTTACATATGATAATTCATTTAATACTTGTGAAAACTCTATAAGGTGGGAACTGTTACTATCCTCATTTTACAGATGAAAATTGAGGCACAGGAAGTAAGTAGCTTTCGTAAGGCTACAGAGCTGGGAAATGGCCAGGTAACGATGTGAAGCCTGATAATCTGGTTCAGAGCATAAACTCCTAACCAATTACAGCACACACTTGGTAACTATTGTTAATAATGTGTTTGTCAGTCTTCCCTACTAGGCTATAAAGAATTTTCAGTCAGGCCTCTGTCTTATTCTTCTAAGCATACCCACCCTTTTATCTTGAATGAGTGAATGTATGTGTATATACATTTTCCATATGGTGCAAATACGCACCTTTCTAGAAATGGGAGAGAACAAGGATTTCTGCAGCTGTAAGCCTGAGAAGAATGTACTCACGAATAGTGTTGATCCTCACACACATACATATATGTAGCAGGGGCCCTGGTAGCACAGTAGTTAAGCATTTGGCTGCTAACCAATAGGTCGGCAATTCAAGTCCACCAGCTGCTCCCTGGAAACACTATGGGAGCAGTTCTCTGTCCTATAGGGTCGCTATGAGTCAGAATCGACTCCACGGCAATGGTTTATTAAAGAGGTCTTTTGCAGCAGATTTGCCCAATGCAATATGTCATTGGATTTATTGACTGCTGCTTTCATGGACATTGACTGTAAACTAAAATCCTGGACAACATCAATGTTTTCTCTATTTATCGTCATGTTGCTTATTGATCCAGTTGTGAGGATATTTGTTTTCTTTATGTTGATGTGTAATCCATACTGAAGTTGTAAGTATGTGTTTATCTATCTATCTATATCTGTCTGTCTATCTATCAATTCACACACACACCACGCACACACTTAACTTATATATGGTAATAAATTAAAACTGTACAGAAAATTCTAATATGAAGTAAGATTACTCTATGGCCCCAACTCAAGTTTCTCTCACCATATTACACACTTTTAATAGTTTCTAGTGATTTCTTCCAAAAGATTTTATGCATATACCAGCATATATGCATATGCTTTAAGAGATTTATCCAGCAGAATCACATGTAAAGACATTTTGCTCCTTGCTAAGACATATAGGTCTAACTGAAATCATTTTCAACCTACAGAGAGTGAAAAATCAAAGAAGGGATGTTTCATGATATTTTGACTAACTATGATACCTTGGAAAGTCCACTGATTTTGTGTCTATAAAAATATTGATCATTTCATCTTAACCCAAAATTCAATTAAAAAAATGCTCTAACCATATGATAGTAACCTCCCATCATCTGCGGAATAGGAAATGAAGTAAGGAGAGGGATAATTATACATCTTAACAAAGATGCTTGTCAGCAGAGCTCACTGGGAGTCATTTAGTTTTTGTTATTCTTCTGCCTTTACAAAGAAGCTTTCACTGGGGTTAAGACAAAGGCAAGGGCAGTGCCAACTTTGACCACAATGGAAAAGCTCTAGAAGCCGCAGTGGCAGCTGTCTTGGTAGCCTGGGTAGCTGGTGAGATATAATGGACTATGGACTCCTGGGCCAGGGCAGAAAAGGTTCCATAAATCTTGGATTTTCTAAGAGGCTTAGTTTCACATGTGTTCTGAGTTCTCTACTGTGCAAACATTCATTTCCTTCTCTAGCAGGGAAAACACCTTCATTTTCCATATGGTGCAAATACTCACCTCTCTAGAAATGGGAGAGAGCAAGGATTTCTGCAGCTGTGAGCCTGAGAAGAACGTACTCATGAATAATGTTGATCCTCACCTGCAGACCGACTTGAAGTGGGAGTAGTTGATTCTCGAAAGTCAGCGAGAGCTTTGACTTGGTTCTCTTTAAGGCTCTGCCCACTTTAGCTTTTTAAATAAAATCTCCACTGCACAGGCCTTTAGTGCTGCAGGAGGGATTTTACCACTACATTTTTCTCTGCATACAGGGGTCTGGATCAGATTACTGTCTCATCAGAACGTTCCCAAACAGCAAAACAGATGGAATTAGCTTTCAGTACTTTTCGCATGTGGTTCAGTGGTAGAATTCTCCCCTTCCATGAGGGAGACCTGGGTTCAGTTACTTTCCAGTGCCCCTCAAGTGCAGCCACCACCCGTCTGTCAGTGGAGACTTGCATGCTGCTATGATGCTGAATGGGTCAATGGCAACTAACAACAACAAACTTTTCACCCTCAGCCTAACTTTGGGAGGGAGTGGCTGTGAGTTTTTCATGTTTCGAAGAGGAATAAGAAAGGCCAGATTATCTGCTGACTGGTAGCTCAGGGCCTAAATATGGGAGGCGACCTTCAGAAGCACAGGGTGCAAAACCCAGCACCACCTGCCACGTGAGCACTTTGTGAGCTCCCCCAGATTACACCCAGTCCTGACATGCATGCCCTCTGACATAACACAAGTGGTGGCTTTGTGGTATCTGTTATGTAAAAGGCGGAGCACTCTTCAAAGCTCCAGGGTCAGGCATGGACACTCCTTGTATTTCAGCAGTGGTGACAAAGACCTGACACTCCCCACATGGAGTCTCTGTCAAGGATAACCTTCCCTCTTGGCAGTAGACAGAGGATTAAGCGCACCGCTCTGTTTGCCACAGACACTTGAAAATTCTTGTCTGATGAAAGACTAAAACAGTGTAGTGTTTATGTTGCTTTCTATTTCCAGAACACTTTCACCTTTGTCACTGTATGTTAGGCTTAACAATAATCTTTGGAACGCGTTGAAAGTATACCCATTTGACAGAAAATTTGCCTTTGAGATACTAAATGCTTTCCTCAAGGGCACACAGTTGGTTAGCAGGATTGGGATTAGAGTACAAGTATTGTGGCTGTAGACCCAGTAACTGGCTTTGACCTAGACGTTGACATCCAGGAGTTTAAATGTTGTGGATATGAATACCCTGTCTTCTTCAGGACTTTTATGGCTTGAAGCAAGGTACTCTGCTGAGCAGTGGCAGAGTTTCATGTGTCTGGCCCTTTTTCCATAAAGTCTTGGTGTGCTAAAGCCCCAGGGCAGGTGTCTGGCCCAGTGAGGACTGGACATCTAAGTGGGCCTTTTTACCCTCAGAGAGTACCACTTCGTACTCCTCAAAACTGTTAGAATCTTGGTTTGGGTAATTCTACTTAGCTTAAGTTTAGAAACCATTACTTGTGTCTTTCATGATCATTAAAACCAAGTACTCAAAACATGAATGTCTTTGACTAATGACTTTGCTGGGGTTTTTGTTTTTTTGTTATTGTTGCTCTGCTTAGCTCAACTCAGAGATAACTTGAAATTTTACGTCACTGACGATGTTTTTTGAACAACTGTTGGCTTTTTACTTGATTTTTAAAATGGCCTGAAGCAGATATACAGGCCTGAGCAGAACACATAAGGCTAGTTGCAAGATGCAAGCCTCCCCACTGACACCCCATCTTCTGGAATGTGCTAGCTGGGTGCCTATGCATCTGAGGGAGCAGTGCACGTTCCCGCACTCGACAGGTGGTGCCACGGAGGGACAGAGGAAGCCAGCTTAGACTCATGGCTTCTGCCACAGAGGTCACCCATCTGCTCAGGGACCTCTGCTGAAGAGGAGCCCCAGAGCATGACCAAGCTGCCGTTACAGGGAGGGGGGTGTCAGGGCTTTAGCGTTTTAGATTACAGAAAGTATTAGTAGGAAGATGCGATAGTTTCTTTAAAGAAGCCAGTTAACAGCAGTTCCCCTTCTGCTTTAAAAGATGAGAAAAAACCTACTTCCAATGACCAACTCTGATATATATTTACCTGCATAATGTATGCCTTTTATTTTTATTATTATCTCTTTATATAAAAACCTTTTGTCAAGGATATCATGATTAGAGTAGGGAGCTTTAATTACTGCAAAAGTTTATCGTGTATATGTTGCTTTTTGGAATGAAATACTCAAAGCTTACTTTAAATTACCGTCAATTTAAATTAAATTTGCCTTATTTTTATTTAACCCCAAACACCCAATTTTAGCTTCACTTTAAACATTTTTTTAAGTAATAGATCATGTTACATATTAAATACATGTCTCTGATACCCTCCCAAAGCATCTTCGCCTTATGGCTTCTCAGATAATACCACCTTGTTAAATCTTGTTGCTGTACAATAGTGTTCATCCCATGAGGCTGACATCCCACAGCAAAGCCCACGCAAGATAACTAGAAAATGTCCTTTCTGTGTCATTTGAAAATTAAGTTTGAAAATTAAATAAAGACTTTTTCCTCCATTTCATTTCATCTTTACTGAGCCATATGACATACCAAAAAAAGTTGTTGCCATCGAGTTGATTTCGACCTACAGGGACCCTGTAGGACAGAATAGAACTTCCCCATAGGGTTTCCAAGGAGTGGGTGGTGGATTCGAACTGCCAAACTTTTGGTTAGCAGCCGAGCTCTTAACCACTACTGAGGCAAAAGAATTCAAAGTGAAAATTTGGAAGCAACTGGTAGCTCAGAATACTTAGGATATGGAATCTCCTGGGGTGAATAGAGGGAAAAACTATTACATAAAAAACACTAACCAAAATTTTTAACTTACATTCATCAGGAAAGTCCCTGATGGAGCAGGAGAAAGGTGGGGTGCAGAATTCAAATTCTAGTAAAAAGACCAGACTTAACGGTCTGACTAAGACTGGAGGAACCCCACAGAGCATGGCCCCCAGACTGTCAGCCCAGCACTAAAACCATTACCAAGGCCAACTCTTCAGACAAGGATTAAACTGGACTATGGGACATAAAATGATACTCGTGAAGAGTGTGCTTCTTAGCTCAGGTAGATACATGGGACTAAATGGGCAGCTCCTGTCCGGAGGTAATATGAGAAGGCAGAGAGGGTCAGGCGCTGGTTGAATGGACACGGGAAATCAGGGGTGGAAAGGAGAAGTGTGCTGTCACAGTACAGGGAGAGCAATTAGGGTCACATAACAATGTATAAATTTTTGTATGAGAGACTAACTTGAATTGTAAACTTTCACTTAAAGTACAACAATAAAAAAATAAAAATAAACAACAACAAAAAAGAGAATGTCATGCTAAACTAATCTTACTCCCTTTTCTCTTAGGTTACTAATGGGTGGATTATCCAATGTTTACCAGAGCATCTGTAGTGAACAATTTCACATTTTTTCACCACCAGATTCTGCTTCTAGGTATGGCTGGCATCTATCTCTCTCCCAACCCCATAACACCTTCCTACAGAATCAAAGCCTCTTTTCAAATTTACAATCCCTAACAGGGGCAAATGACCCAGTAATCAAGGTAAGCACGGGCTTACTTGGGCTTACTTACTAATATCTAGTGAACAATGTCACATGGGTTTCATCACATCTCTGAGTGAAGCCCATGTGACATTGTTCACTACAGGTGATCTGGTAGGCAAGGTAAGCACCATTACTGGTTACCATGGTAAGCATCGCCCCTGGTTACTAATCAATGAGGGAAATGCCCTGATTTAAATTAATTTCTGCAATTGAGTTTCTTACCATGTCCTTGTGGGAAGTTCAGAGACATGCAAACTGGATAACAGAAGAGCTGGGTGAACTTGTGGTTACTGAAGGAACATACTCCATGGGTGCTAGTTAATGGAGGGTGACCCTCCAGCTGCTTTCCAGGTGGCCTGCATGGAGGACTCTAGGCCAGGGTCACATATGGTCACATGCAGTCCAAACACGCTGGCTGCAAGTCTACAGGTTGTCCCCACCCAAGAAAACATGTCTTCGTAAGAGCAAGGGAGACAGGATTATAAGAATAACTTGAAACTGCTCTGATTTAGAAAAACTCACAGATTTCAATCCTTTGAGCATTATTGGTGACAATTATTTGTGACATTATAAGATACTATAGGACAGTTTGTGATATGACACAGCCCCTTTGTCCCTTGGTCTCATGCTGTTCAACATTTTCAACACAAACTCTAAAGAACACCAAAGGTGGTGTCTTAGTCATCTAGTGCTGCTATAATAGGAATACCACAAGTGGATGGCTTTAATGAAGAGAAGTTTATTGTGTCACAGTCCAGTAGGCTACAAGCCCAAATTCAGGGCGCTGGTTCCAGGGGAAGGCTTTCTCTCTCTGTTGGCTCTGGAGGAAGGTCCTTGTGATGCATCAGTCTTCCCTTGGTCTGGGAGCGTCTCAGCACAGGAACCTCAGGTCCAAAGGATGCACTCTGCTTCCGGTACTGCTTTCTTGGTGGTATGAGGTTCCCATGTGTCTCTGCTCACTTCTCTGTTTTATATCTCAAAAGACATTGGCTTAAGACACCATCCAATTTTATATACCTCATCAGTATAACTGCTGCTAATCCATCTTATTAGATCATTGTGATTAAATTTACAACACAAGGAAATCACATCAGATTACAAAACAGTACACAATTATACAATACTGGGAGTCATAACCCAGCCAAGTTGACAGATATTTTTGGGGGACAAAATTCAGTCCATGACAGGTGGGTATGCTTAATCTCCTGAGGAGCCACCTAGCTTGAGAGCTTCTAACACCAAAGCTGAAAGCAGCCTGCAGGAGTGAGACATAATCCAAAACTGGAAATGGTTTTCAATGCTACAAAGCCTATAGGTGAGGGAAGCTCTAGACCAGTATTAAAAATTGCTAATTTTTAAGAATGTACGTTGGTACCTCTGCATAAAAGTGTTTTATTTCTATAAGTCTTGCTCCGAGTGAAATTTTCTTATAAACAGAGATGTCAATGTGGCTAATTATTAAATATTTTACTATTTTAAAGTAATGACTTCTTATTTTAATGAAATATATGCTCAAGTGTGGAAGAGCTTATTTTATTTCACCTCTGGACTGTTAGTTCCTTGAGTGCAGGGACAATATTTATTTCTCCGTTGTTACATCCTAGTGCATGCCCAACACACATTATTAAAGTTTCTTGAATTAAACGCTGTGGTTAAGAGCTACATCTGTTAACCAAAAGGTCAGCAGTTTTAATACACCAGGTGATTCCTGGAAACTAGGAGGCAGTTCTACTCTATCCTGTAGGGTTGCTCTGAGTCAGAATTGACTCGACAGCAATGGGTTTGGTTTATTTTTTTTCCTTAGTTAACCAAAATGAAAGAGGAGTCTTAGCTGGGGCTTCAGAATTCACTTTCAACTTAAGACAATTTTGCAATGCAGTGCAATGAATTGCTTTTATGTGGCCTTTCTAGCCATGGTCTTATAACTCCCACAGAATGATTAGGTGGGATTATGCAAATATGGTGCGTCGAACCCTTGTGAGGGTGGAACTATGTAAACAAGCTGTGTAAAATTCCTGCAGGGATTGGCTGGGATATGAGAATAAGGTGCTTGTGGCTCACCAAGGGAATTGGTCAGTTTTGCCATCCTGCTGGGCTTAAAAACAGCCAATCCCAGAGGCTACAGGGGAGCTCAAGAGGAAGAGCTGAGAGCAGAGTGTGTCCTTTGGACCCAGGATCCCTACGCTGAGAACCTCCTAGTCCCAGGAGACAGAGAGCTGTAACACTGGAGGCATCAGTGGCATGGGACTGGCAGAAAGCTGCAGTGGGTTTGCTGACCTAGGGAGAAAGAGAGCTGAGCAGGCTTCCTGGCAGAGTAGGGTGCCTCTGGGTACTTATCTGTGAGCTAAAAAGCTATAACACTTTCCTGAGCAGGACAGAGGCCAGGCCTGAGCAGGCCTGCAAGCACGGCCAAAAAGAAGCTGTCCTGATCAAAGAAATGTATCCTGAGTTGTTCCTGTTACTTCCCAGTTGACTCTGATCCTGAATTGTAATCTGTTATTTCCCTAATAAACCTCATAATCATGAGTATGGTCTGTGAGTTCTGTGTAGCCATTGCACTGAATTATTGGACCCAGCAGAGAAGTAGAGAGTACTGTCGTAGGGACATCTGGTGCCAGAATTGGTAAAAAGGTTGGAGACTGGAGGCATGTCTGACCTCCACCTCATAGGAGTCAGCTTTGGGCTGATCCTGGTCTTGATTCTCTCTTCTGTCGCTGAAGTTAGATGAAGTCTGATACTGCCATTTTACACGCAGATTATAGGAATAGTACCTTAGCCAACTAATACTAGGACAATTTTTTTTCTTACTTTTTTTTTTTTTTATTGTACTTCAGGTGAAGGCTTACAGAACA
>NW_004444134.1:4157268-4168885 GCF_000243295.1 Trichechus manatus latirostris | reverse complement strand
CTTTGAAGAATGTTGTTGGTATTTGGATCGGGATTGTGTTGTATTTGTAAATTGCTTTGGGTAGAATTGTAGGACAATTGTTCTTAACCCTTGACTGCACATTAGAAACATACAGGGTTGCCAGATACAGGACACCAGTTGAAATTGAATTTCAGATAAACAGGAATGATTTTTTAGTATAATTATGTCTCAAATATTGTACGGGACACACTTATGACAAAAAAAATTTATGAAATTTAAATGTAACCAGTTGTCCTGTAGGAGCCCTGGTGGTGCAGTGGTTAAAGTTATTGACTGCTGACCAAAAGGTCGGTTGTTTGAAAGCATCAGCCACTCCGTGGGAGAAAGATGTGGCAGTCTCTGCTTCAGTAGAGATTTGCAGCTTTGGAAACTCTACGGGGTCACTATGAGTTGGAATCAACTTGATGGCATTGGATTTGGGTGTTGATTTTGGCCTGGGATAGGACATCAGTATTGGTATTTCTCAAAAGTTCTCTCCAGATGATTCTGTTGTGTTGCTAGGGTTGAGAATCATGGCCCTATAATGTGCATTTTAACTTTAAACCTTACTTTAGGGATTTCTGGGATCGACTCAATGGCAATGGGTATTTTTTTTTTTTCAGGGACTTCTGAGTGCAAGGTCCACCTCATTTCCAAGGTCACTTTGTGCGTTAGCTTCCCCAGGCCCATCTCAGTGATCTCTGAACCCTTAGGCTCAGTGTGAAGCAGAACTACTTATACAGCCTTGGCCTCTCTGTCCTACCTTATACAGTGGAGCTTTCATTTTAGGAACTTCTTCCTGTTAGAGTCATTGGAAGATGGATTGTCTCTTTGTGGACACTGGGTCCCTCTTTGGACCTCAAGCTACGGCATGAAGCCTAAGCTGATCTTGGCTCTACGTGCTTCACAAATGTGCAGCTCACCCTTGCTAGCACCCCAGATTCTCACAATGGGCCTCCTAGGCCTGAGTTTCCACAGCAGAGTGCCCCATTTCCCATGACCCAGATATCAGGACCAGCCTCTGTCAGTCCTCATTGCAAGCTCTGATTGTGTGTGTGAGAACTGAGTCTAGACTAAGCCCTTGTTGGACTCTGTCCTAGAGCCTGAAGCTCCCTCCTTGGACCTGAGCTCCGTAGCTAGGGCCCTACTAATCATGCCCAGATCTTTGAAAATTTAGTCCTCCTGGCTGGAATTCAGAGAAGTGTTTCCCTGGATTCCCATCTGCTGTGCTCTACTGACCTCCTGGATTCCTGGTATCATTCTATGCCTAAACTTTGACTGTGGCCTTGGATCCTAAGATGAGTGAAACTCGTTTGTTAAATATGCCCAGCGGGAGGATGGGGATTACTGCAAGGCACAGACCCAGCTCTGTCTTTAAGTGGGATCCCATGCTTTATTGATAGATCCAACTATAAGACACAAGTATTATAAAACTATTGACAGAAGGTGGGACAATAAGAAGGCAAGCCAATTGAGTGTAAAATGTTGATTTTTTTTTAGATATGTAGAGTTCAAAATGCTTACAGCATGATCAAATATGAAGGTCTAGTAATCATTGGGGTTATCAGAACAGAGATAAAATTTTGGTATCATCTGGATAGAGTTTGGCTGAAAGGGTTGATAAGTTGTCCAGGAGGAATAAATCTTGGTTCAACATTAGTAGATGTCAAGTAGACTAGGAGACTATAAGACTTTTACCAGTGTTATGGTGACCAAAGTGGGAAGAAATTTCAAATGGCTATCAGTTTCTAATTAAGCATAAAGAATAAGTACCATTAACAGGATAAGGTCTATGGCATCCATAGTCAATTTTTTTTTTAATTATCAAGCTGCAGAAGTCAAAGGCTCTTCTAAGAGAATGGGGGCAATATAAAATCTGAAAGGTACATGGTTTGAGAAAGGAGGTTTCACTTTAAAAATTTTTAAAGACCTACCATATTAGAGTTTCTCATTTGGAAAGAAACCAGATAGTGTTTTCAAGGATGTGAGCTCTGCAGGAAAATATACTGAGATGTAGAAGCCAGAAGACAAACACAGGCCTTTCTATTATATAAAAATTTTGACACTGAAGGAACTATATAGGGATGAGAGCAGAACATTTAATTATGAGCTGGAGTACAAAGTAACACACCAAAAGATTAAGTGGACTGAAACATATAGTCCTGGGTATACCAGAACAACAACCCTGTGAGAAGTTGAGAACCATCAGAATTCCCAAGCATAGTTGGAGTAGCCAGTTGCCTCCTGGGCTGTCTGGGGGCTAATGGTAACTTAAGTTAAGGCAAATATGCTTTTTTGAGATTGGATAATTCCTTCTGCTTTGTTAACCATGATTTTTTATTCATTGTTAAAATTCATGATAATGAAGGCTGTGTTGTATGGCAAAGGTTTTGATGGGAGCAATATTTTAATAAAAATATGAATGCAGATGAAATACATATGAATGGTATGCCCTTTCATTTAAGATGTATATTCATATTATAGTGTAAACTAGTCATAGTTATTTAATCACTTAAAAAATACAGATCTTAGGATTTTGAGTTGAGGATTTTTATAGGATATGGATTTTCATAAGAGTTTTAATCCTCATTTGGTTAAATTACTTTAAAATTCAAAAGAAAGGCTGCATTTGACTTTGATATCGCTCTATTGTCACAACTTTTGATAAAGAAAATGTCTCAGCTGATAATAACTAAAAAGTAGAATTCATAAAATGTACTTAATACTTTTGTAATATCTACCTGGAGACTGAACTTACTTATTTTTAAATAACCTAACTTCTCTATTACATAGGAAAAGTTGGTGCCAATATGAATAATTTTGTGGGGTGAATAGAAAATGAACAACAGCAAAGTAATAGCATGTGAGGAGTTTTCATGGTCACATTTGACTGATGTTGCTACAGCAAGTTACATATTTGTATAAATGTGTTCTACCAATAATGAAATCAGTTTGAAAAATATGTTGCTATATAACTGAATTAAATCAAAATGAGAAATTTTATAGTGATTGTTAGTGCCAAATTGAACTGATCTCATTACATGTGAAATTCAAATATATTCAAGTATATTGCCTAAATTTTAATACATGAAAATAATGAGATATGACCAGAATAATTGGAAAAAGTTACTATTTTTAAGCAGTTTCTAATTTCATAGTTTAGATTTATTTTTTGAAAGTTGATGAAATAGCTTAGCTCATGAGTATGAAGTATATAGTACCTTGCAGTTCACAGAAGGACAGCAAGCATCTACTGGCCCATGGTGTTTTATGCAGCCATTTTGCTGGTGATACTTAGTTAAGGTTGTTCCCGTTGTGTGTAAGTCAGCGTTCACAGAGAAAAAGTTCATTAAACATGAGGATGGTGCAGCTGCATGTAGTAAACATAGATGGCGTGTTTTATATGCAACTCCTAACTGAAAACAGACTTTCATTCTGTTCTTGGAATACCCACGGTTGAACTTCCCATCTGTGAGTATGCCTTTCTGCTGCAGAGGCCAGCCATCCCCTCATTGTAGGCATTTATTTATTTATTGCTGTGCTGGGTGTAGCTGAGCAGACAGTCTCCGTGAAGGCGCAAGCACAAGTCAGCTTGTGTTTTGCTCTGATGGAAATTCTCTAGCAGCTTGGCGCTGCCCCTCACTCCTCTTACAGAGCCTTCCAAGTGGGCTCTCCAGAGGCAGAGAAAGCTGTTCTCATGCTCTATCTGAAGGTTAGAGACTCTCTTTAGATATTTTCTGCAGGTGATAATATAATTCTCTTTATCCTGTCCATTAGCATGTTGTCATGGATTGAATTGTGTCCCCCCAAAATATGTGTCAACTTGGCTAGGCCATGATTCCCAGTATTGTGTAGTTGTCCACCATTTTGTGATCTAATGTACTTTTCCTAAGTGTTGTAAATCCTAATCTCTGCCTGTGGTTAATGAGACCAGATTAGGTTATGTTAAAGAGGATTAGAGTGTGATGCAACACCCTTACTCAGGTCACAACCCTGATCTCATGTAAGGGGAGTTTCCCTGGGGTGTGGCCTGCATCATCTTTTATCTTCCAAGAGACGAAAGAAGAGAGAAACAAGCAAAGAGAGACCTCACACCACCAAGAAAGAAGAGCCAGGAGCAAGTGCATCCTTTAGACCTGGGGTCCCTATGCCGAGAATCTCCTAGACCAGGGGAAAACTGATGAAGACAACCTTCCCCCAGAGCCGACAGAGAGAGACAACCTTCCCCTGGAGCTGGCACCCTGAATTCAGACTTCTAGCCTCCTAAACTGCAAGAGAATAAATTTCTGCTTGTTAAAGCTATCCACTTGTGGTATTTCTGTTATAACAGCACTAGATAACTAAGACAGATAGATGTTTTATATGAGAGGATTTTTTCCTCCTACAGCAATAGTCACTTTAGAGTTAAATTGACCTATCTCTGTACCTCTCAGTATAGTAACCTGGCACCAAATGCAAGATTAATGCTTATGCTTATACCAGTAACCAAAAAAAAAAAAAAAAAACCAAACCAGTTACCATCAAGTCAATTCCGAACGATGGTGTCATGATTTAAATTATGTCCCCGCAAAAATGTATATATCAATTTGGCTGGGCCACAATTCCCAGAATTGTGTGGTAGTCCTCCATTTTGTGATTGTAATTTTATGTTAAAGAGGATTAAGATGGGATTGTAACACCACCTTTACCCAGGTCACATCCCTGATCCAATGTAAAGGGAGTTTCCCTGGGGTGTGGCCTGCACCACCTTTTATCTCTCAAGAGATAAAAAGGAAGCAAGCAGAGATGGGGGACCTCATACCATCAAGAAAGCAGTGAGGGAGAGAGCGTGTCCTTTGGACCAGGGTCCCTGCACAGAGAAGCTCCTAGTCTGGGGGAACATTGATGAGAAGGCAGAGAGAGAGAAAACCTTCCCCTGAAGCTGACACCCTGAATTTGGACTTTTAGCCTACTTTACTGTAAGGAAATAAACTTCTCTTTGTTAAAACCATCCACTTGTGGTATTTCTGTTATAGCAGTACTAAGATAACTAAGACACATGGCAACAGCATGTGTGTCAGAGTAGAACTGTGTTCCATAGGGTTTTCAATAGCTGATTTTTCTGAGGCAGCTCTGGGTGGACTCGAACCTCCAATCTTGATGTTAGCAGCCAAGCACTTAACTGTTTGTGCCACCCAGGGACTCCATACTTATACTAACACCTAATGTAAATTAATCTACACATGCCTACTTCTTTTAAATGTCATAGAAAACTGGAGTATAATAACAAATGCAATGTTGAGAACTAGGTGTACATTTGAAAGATGTGTTGAGACAGGTGAGGGTTTAATGAGAGAAAATAATGACAGAGAAACTGTACTCAACCATGTCCTATAACATTTTTAAAGATAAATATGTTGGGGATAAAATCACCAGTATTATCAACAGCCATCCCTTTTAGTAGAAACATTTTAAACATTATTTAAAATTTCCTGTAATTAGGGTAAATGGGTAGAATCTCATTTTCTCTTCTCCAGTTGAGCTGATTGGGCTACATGCTTTTAAGGTCTTTTCAAATTCAAATAGGTTTTATGATTTGAGGAGTTTTTTTATTTATTTTGAACTTTTAAAATATTTTGTTAAATTAGTTGGGAATACAAAAGAGTTGTGTTTATAATCCACTGGATTGTGAGGCACACTCCTTCCATTACCTTAATTTCTTTCTAATATCTCATTTAAATCTGTTATGTTAAATTTAACCTGATTTCTCTTTGTTTTGGAAATAAGTAGCTGATTTCCACCACAAAAAAAAAAAAATGCTACTTTTTTTTCATTTGTTTTGAGTTTGTCTTTTGTTCATTGAACAGCCATCTTCTACCTTAGAGAACAAGACATTGTAATTCCTGTTCAAATCAGCTGATAAAGTTCCCTGTGAAAACAGGCAGAATGGGGTCATTGCCATGGCCAGTAGAAACCATGAATCTGAAATAGAGCTGGGGAAGGGGCATATCTTACAAGCTCAGAACCCCATCACCTCATGGCTGATAACTACAGCAGAACAATGCTTGAGAAGAAGTTAGAGGAACCCCAAGGTTATCCCTGTCACATTCCTTCCCCTTTGTAGAAAGGGGAAAATGGGAGATTTTATTGATGAAGTCCCAATACAACTCCTTCTATATTGATGGTGCTTAATGCAGCGGGGAGAGCCTAATTACTTCATGGCAGCAAAGCCCTTGCCTGCTGAGAAATGGAGAAGAATTAAACATGCTAAATAAATAGACAAATAATGAGTACACAGCCAAACAACCAAGCATACTGTTTCTTTCTATGATTTTCCTCCTATTCTTACTCAAGAATCTAGGAACGCACCAGAGAACCGTTCTCTTTCAGGCACATCAAAAGCTTTTGAACCTGCTTGCTAACTGTGCCAAGCTTCCTTACAGATAATGTGAAATCATATAACTTTAGAGCTGAAGGGACCTTATAGTCATTAATGTGATGGATAGTTAAACTGGCTACTTAATTGTCTTTAGGAATATTATATAGGACTTAAGTGGTAAAATGCAAAGGCATTTATTTAACACCTATTTCAGTGTTGGGCTAGGCGTATTTTCCACACTGGGATAGACCCAGCACCAGACACTCTATGTGGCCACCCAGAACCAGTGAGAAGCAGCCCTCCACAAAAGATAAGTAGTTGTGTATGGATTACCGCGCGGATCAAAAACGACCCCCTTAAGGAATTGTGTGAATTTGAATTTTGTTCTACATTTTTCTTCCACTCTGTCTGGGACCCTCTATTGTGATACCTGTTAGAGCAGTTAGCCATAGCCGGGCACCAACAAGTTCTTCTAGATATATTTTTGTGTAAAGTGCTATATACAATTCTGTGCCCTGTATGGAGTCCCTGGGTGGGTTATCATGCTCAACTGCCTTTAGGCCCTGGAAGAAAGGTCCACTTCTGAAAAATCAATGACTGAAAACTCTGTGGAGCACAGTTCTATTCTGACACCTGGGGTTTCCGTGAGTTGGAGTCGATTCCACAGCAACTGGTATCTGTTTCTCAACTTTAGCCCAACTCCTCCCCTCTTTTGCTTACTTCCATTTTAGTGAGAATTAAGTCACTTTCCATTATTAAATTTTGGCCAGGAAGCAAGTCACGAAGTTTTCGGGCTGACGACTATGAGACGTATTGTGAACACTGGGAGGTTTTGTGGTTTCCTAGGTGGTCTACCTTAAGCTCATTTCCCCACACCCGTCCCTGGAAGGGTGATGAGGAAGAGGCAGTAGTTTGGTAGATAATCCGTGCTGGAAAGGATCAAGGGCACTTGTTGAAGTGTGGGAGGAACCAGGGATTAAGAGAAACACTTGGTCACCGGTGTTATCACAACCATTCAGACCTGGGGCTGGAGGAGCATGGGTGCACGGAGGCCCGAGAAAAAGCCAGAGTGACCGGGGCTGATGGGGCAGAGGTTACAGGCCCCACAGCGCATGAGATTCGAGGAAATATAAAGAAAATACCAGTGTCCAGGCCTCTCCTCAGGCCAGTCCAGTCGGAATCTTTAGGGCTGGGCCCAGACATCGGTATTTTCCAGAAGTGCCTTAGTTGGTGTTAGCATGGAGCCAGGCTTGAGAAACACTGTGTTAGAGGAAAGGAGAGTTTGGGCAAGCTGAGGCTGGGGAGGAAGGTGGGGACTGCCAGGCAGGGCCTCAAAGGCCAAGTTAAGTCGTTTTGGTACTTTTAGGGGGTTAAAAGAACAGTAACAAGTGAGAAGTACCAGTATTTTCTGTTTAGGGAAGACAGGCAAGGTGGTGATGGGGAGGAAAAGGAAAATTATGAATCATTTTTAAAATGTTTTAGTTAAGCTCTTCCATTGGGTATAATGTGGTGGTGGGGAGGGGTGGAGAATAAAGTCTACATTATTGAAGAACCAAAGTGCCCAAATATTTAGGTGAAAAGTCTTAATTTGTTCAAAGTTAATTTCATCTGGTTTCTTTAAAATTGACAAAGATACGCTGGATATAAGAAGAGGGGAAAGCAAACATTTTTTAATAATTTGTAACTCTGGTCCACATCCTAAACTCTGGTGGTGAAGGGGTAGATGGGTGTCCACAGGATTTTTAATGGCTACTTTTTTTGCAAGTGGATCACTAGGCCTTTCTTCTGAGATGTCTCTGTTCTCTAAACCCCATACCAAACCAAAGCCATTGCTGTTGAGTCAATTCCGACTCATAGTGACCCTATAGGACAGAGTAGAACTGCCCCATAGGGTTTCCAAATAGCAGCTGGTGGATTCAAACTGCCGACCTTTTGGTTAGCAGCCAAGTTCTTAACTACTGCACCACCAGGGTCCTCTGTGTCCTCTACTGTACCCTAAATCCATCACCACTGTTGGTCTTGCCACATCTCCTCAAGAGCAAACATATCACCCATGGTCTCTGCTATAACAAGGGGGCTATTGGAATAAGCAGACTTGAAAGCATATTTTTTTAAAAAGTCAGTTTCCAATAAAAAATAAACTAATAGAGGAGGCAGGGCCAAGATGGCATAGCAGTCAGATGCTTCTGGTGGACCCTCTTACAACAAAGACTGGAAAAAAAAAGTGATTCAATTATATATGGCAATCTGGGAGCCCTGAACATCAAAGGGAGAGTTGAGGAACTGGACTGAGTGGCAGGGGGAGGGAGAGATGGTTCGGAGGCAGCAAGAAGTTGCCAGACCTGACCTGGCAAAAGCCTGAGCCCTTTAGGCCTGATCATCTTAGGGGTGAGTGGTGAGGCAGGCAAGCAGCTGTGCTCAGGAGGCATATTTTCCACACCAGCATAGACCCAGCACCAGACACTCCACGTGGCCACCCAGAACCAGTGAGAAGCAGCCCTCCACAAAAGATAAGTACTTGTGTACAGATTACCGCGTGGATCAAAAACACCCCCTTTAAGGAAAAACCTCTCTCCCATTTACCTCCCTGCCCCCTCCTCTGTACTGGGTCCCAGACTGGCTTCAGGAATTGCTGAGTCCCCTGAGCCAGAAGTAGGATCTGTCACATGCCCGGAGCCTTTCTCCCTGCCTTGGAGAGTGAGCAAATTAACAAATGGGAAAAAATCAACCTCTGGCTCCCCTAAGCCAGGAACCCAGGGTAGGCACAGATCCTTTGCCTAGGCACAGACATAAGGGATCCACAGACTTTGAGTGCCTTTGCCCCTGCATAGACTTGTGTGGGCCCATCTCAACAGTGTAGGCCCTCATTACCGCAGTAGAACAGGGTATATACCAGAACTGTAACTTCAACTGTTTCAGCTGTGAAGTGGCAGGTTCTTGACATTTGACACTGCTCTGCCCGTTAAGCAGGGTCTTTACCTACCCACATCAGGGGTCTGAGGACTGGTGGCTCCAGCCACGCCACCTAGCCACCTGTGAGAGGGGCCCATGAACAAGACTTGCCCCCCAGTCCTTACAGCCAACAGCATTAGGTGCTCATAGTCCGGCTGCAAAACCCACCCACCTACATGCTCTAAGGAGCAGGGACATGCCTTCCTCCTGGACAGTTGGGGGTGGCCATCAGCCCCCTGTCTTGCTCAGAGTGTATCCCCCTGCTGCAGCCAGATGCCTGTGCCTACACCAATCATGCATGCCCATCTAGGACTGTAAGTGAGAGCCTACACCACACACTTGGTGGCTATCTACCTGGGCACCTGAGCTGAATCCACACAGGAGGAGAGGGCGGACTCCTGAGCTCACATACCTAGTAACAGATCTAACCACCTGGTGACAGGACATTAGAGCTTCAGAGGTGCCAATAATCAAACTAGCTTACACGAGCAGCCTATTTGGGCATATCAAAACAAAACAAGAATCTAGGACACAGTAAGCAAACATAAAATAAATAAATATAATAACTCATTGATGGCTCCAAGACAACAGTCAATATCAAATAACATAAAAAGGCAATCCATGATGGCTTCAGCAAGCTCCCAAAATAAAGAATCTAGTAATTTTCCAGAGGGAAAAATTTCTTGGAATTACTGGAGGCAGAATACAAAAGATTAATATACAGAACTCATCAAGAAATTAGGAAGGAAATTAAGCAAAACACAGAACATAAAATAGAGGAAATTAAAAATATTAGAGAGGAGCATAATGACTAATTTAACAGGCTGCAAGAATCCATAGAGAGATAGCAATCAGAAATCCAGAAGATTAACAATAAAATTTCAGAATTAGAAAACTCAGTAGAAAGTCATAGGAGCAGAATTGAAGCAATGGAAGTCAGAATTAGTGAGCCTGAAGATAAAGCACTTGACACCAACTTATTTGAGAAAAATCAGATAAAAGAATTAAAAAAAAAAAAAGAAGAAACCCTAAGAATTACGTGGGACTCTATCAAGAGGAATAACCTATGAGTGACTGGAGTACCAGAACAGGGGGGATAACAGAAAATACAGAGAGAATTGTTGAAGATTTGCTGGCAGGAAACTTCCCTGATATCGTGAAAGATGACAAGATATCTATCCAAAATGCTCATTGAACCCCACATCAGATAGATCCCAAAAGAAAGTCATCAAGACATATTATAATCAAGCTTGCCAAAACCAAAGATAAAGAGAGAATTTTAAGAGTGGTTAGGGATAAAAGAAAAGTCATCTACAAAGGAGAGTCAATAAGCCTAAGCTCGGACTACTCAGCAGAAACCATGCAGGCAAGAAGGCAATAGGATGACATATATAAAGCCTTGAAGGAAAAAAACTGCCAGCCAAGAATTATATATCCAGCAAAACTGTCTCTCAAATATGATGGCAAAATTAGGAGATTTCCAGATAAACAGAAGTTTAGGGAATTTGCAAAAACCAAACCAAAAATTGCAAGAAATACTAAAGGGAGTCCTCTGGTTAGAAGATTGGTAACATCAGATAACAATGCAAGACTAGAACACAGGACAGAGCAACCAGATATCAATCCAGATAGGCAAGTCACAAAAGTAAATCAAAGCTAAAACACTGAAAATAGGGAAACAGAGAATCAATATGTAAAAGACAACAACATTAAAACAAAAAAGAGGGACTTAAAAAATGTAGACACAGATTTTTCATATGGAGAGGAAGTCAAGGCGATATAAAGAAATGAAAGACTGGTATAAACTTAGCAAAATAAGAGTAAATATTAAGGTAACCACAAAGGAAACTAACAATCCTATAAGTAAGAATAAAAAATTAGAAAAATATAGTGACTCAGCAAACACAAAATCAAGAACAATGAGAGATGAAAAGAGAATACATAAAAATGACTCAGCACAGAAAATTAAGTGGAACAAAGAAACTGAACACGATGCAAAAAAAAAGACATGCAAATGACAGCACTAAACTCATACCGATCAACAATTATGCTTAATGTAAATGGACTAAATGCACCAATAAAGAGACAGAAAGTGGCAGATTGGATTAAAAAACTTGATCTGTCTATATGCTGCCTACAAGAAATACATCTTAGACTTAAAGACACAAACCAAAACTCAAAGGATGGAAAAAAATATATCAAGTAAACAACGCTCAAAAAAGAGCAGGAGTGGCAATATTAATCTCTGACAAAATAGACTTTAAAGTAAAATCCAACACAAAGGATAAGGAAGGACACTATATAATG
>NW_004444134.1:4143655-4153921 GCF_000243295.1 Trichechus manatus latirostris | reverse complement strand
GGCATCTGGGGTCTTAACATCTTGCAAGCGGCCATCTAAGATGCATCAATTGGTCCCAACCACCTGGAGTAAAGGAGAATGAAGAACACCAAAGACACAAAGAAAGTAGTAGCCCAAGAGACAGAAAGGGCGACATAAACCAGAGACTTCATCAGCCTGAGACTAGAAGAACTAGGTGGTGCCCGGCTCCCCTCAATGACTGCCCTGACAGGGAACACAACAGAGTCCCAAATGGAGCAGGATAAATGTGGGGTACAGAACTCAAATTCTAGTAAGAAGGCCAGACTTAATGGTCTGACTGAGACTGGAGATACCCTGGGAAGCATGGCCCCTGGATTCTCTAACAGCCCAGAACTAAAACAATTTCTGAGGCCAACTCTTCAGACTGGGATTGGACTGGACTTTGGGACATAAAGTGATACTCATGAGGAGTGTGTCTCTTGGCTCAAGTAGATACAAGAGACTTAAATGGGCAGCTTCTGTCCAGAGGTGAGATGGAAGGTAGAGAGGGTTAGGAGCTGGTTGAATGGACATGGGGAATCAGGGGTGGAAAGGAGGAGTGTGCTGTCACAGTATGGGGAGAGCAATTAGAGTCACATAACAATATATGTACAAATTTTTTTATGGGAAAAAATGAATAAAAAAATAAACTAATAGAGTAAATTTGATTATGCTCTATCCTGTCTTTTATTGCTAGAGGAGGCTGTTAAATGTGGTAGCACACTTTTTTTTTAATAGTACTGTGTACTGCATATTATAATTGAATAGAATTAAAACCATCCATGCAACTTCATTTGACGGCTGGTCCAATTAGACTTTCCTGAATCAGCGCCTTTAATTTCAGGTCCTTTCTTAATCTATGTCTTTGAAGAGCCCCGTTTACGTGGTTTCTCAATGAAGCACTGTTCATGTCATTGCGGATGCACCAAAGGGTTTAATTTTCCTGGCAACGTTATTTCCTCAGGTGACCATGTGATCACACTCATTCCATCAGTAGCCCAGGGAGGATCCACTTACTGAGTTCTGAGGTCAAGGGTACCACTTTCCCTTCCTGAGCAGGTCAGCCAGATCCTGTCCTGCTTTACAGCAGGCCAATCCCCACAGACCACAAACGGGCCATGCTTTTGAGAGTTCCTTCTATCTGCTAGGACTTGGGGCTGTTTTCTCACTTTGCGCACAAGGCATTTGAGTGTGCACTGAGGATGAAGAGACATAGATTTACTTTATGAATGATTTCTAAAATTCTCTTTCATCTTCATGCAAGGAAATGTAGTTTTAATATTACTTCTGAAAAGTCCTCTTTTTGTATTCTTTTGGGGTTTATTTTTTTCTCTCCCCTATAGGGTCAGTATGAGTTGGAATTGACTTGACGGTTTTGGTTTTGGTTTTATTAGGAGCCTAATCAAAGTTTAAGAGTCATTACCAATTTTTATAATTTTGTTTTTATATTTCTAAGCATTAGGTTAAAATTACCAAAAAGTTTCATCTTTTCAGCCTTAAGCAGTAATTTGAAAAACATTTAGTTCAGGGCACACAGACAGTTCCACCATCCATCAGTTTGTTGTACTGTGGTGGCTTGCATGTTGCTGTGATGCTAGAAGCTATGCCACCAGTATTTCAAATACCAGCAGGATCACCCATGGTGGACAAGTTTCAGTGGAGCTTCCACACTAAGACAGACTAGGAAGAAAGGTCTGGCAATCTACTTCCAAAAATTAGCCAGTTAAAACCCTATGGATCACAACAGAACTTTGTCTGATATGGTGCTGGAAGATAAGTCCGCTAGGTTGGTGGGCACTCAAAATACACAGTTCCTCCAAGAATGGACTCACGCATGCCAATCGTTGTGAAGATGGCACAGGACTGGCAATATTTCGTTCCAGTATACAGTCGCCGTGAGTCAGAGCCAACTCGACGGCACCTAACAACTACAACGTATAAATAGTTTAGTTGTGTCCCATATATGATGTTAAACAAATCATTTGCTGTAGCAACTCTAACCCCAAGCTGCAGGGCTGTGGATGCTCAGTTAAGTGATGCAAAGATATGAGAACCATGACAGTAGTTTTTATTGAATGGGAATGAAAGAGAGACTAGGCAAAGTTGTCTAACCGAGTGAATTTCCTTTTAGGTTATTTTACCACTTTCAGGAAAAGTGGAATATTTTTAGTAAAGTATCTTGGGTGGATGATGCCAGGGTGACCCACCTCCTCCAGTGGTGCTGCCTGATGAAGGAATGTTGTCACAACAGAAACACCATTCTGGGAACACGTGCTGCTTCCTTCCTTGGAACATTTGTTCATCAAGCCTTTTGGGAGCCCTATGCTCCCTGCTGTGCTGGGGATACAAAGCTGAAGAGGGGGGCTCACGCTCCAGTGGGTGGACAGACTGGTCCACCAGCAGCACGACAATGCAGAAAACCAGCACAGTTTTGTAGGGGCCAGATGAGGCAGCAACAAAGTTAAATCCATGTTAGGACTGATCTTTTACACTGATTGTTATTGAATGGGGATCAAAGAGGGGCTAGGCAAAACTGTCCAATGGAATGAATTTCCCTTTAGGTTATTCCACCGCTTTCAGGAAGAGTAGAAGGCTTTTAGTGACCTGGGAAAGGCCTGTGATATAGGGCCACGGTGAGCTCCTGTCCAGCGGCTGGGTGCACACTGTGGGCTTATGCTGCCCTCTTGTTAAAGTCTTAATTCTACTGCCATGAATGAAACTGCAGACGGAGACGGAATATAAAGTGCTTACAATTGGCTTAAATAGTCAAGTAGGCATTTGAGCAATGAATAGTGCATGATCTCCAAACTATTTTGATTTTGCACTGCTATCAGTAAAAAAAATTAATACACCCTCAACATATTTATTATTTATAAATTATGCACATTGAAACCAATACATGTATATTTATTTTTATAAATAATATTTAATATATTATAAAACCAAAACACATTGCTATTTAGTCAATCCTGACTCATAGCCACCCCATGTGTTACAGAGTAGAACTGCTCCATAGGGGTTTTCTCGGCTGTAATCTTTACAGAAGCAGATTGCCAGGGCTTTCTTCTGTGGAGCCGCTGGGTGGGTTCAAATCACCAACCTTTAGGTTAGTAGTTCAATACAGACCATTTTTGCTACCTGGGGACCTTCTTAATATATTATAGATACTTATAAATTATTTATGTGTACAATTTTATTAACATACATCTTAAAACATATGTAAGATACAAATTTTAAAAGAATAGAATAAAACAGAAATAAGAACACTAATACCTTCTTCCTGCACCCTGAAAGGCTGCCTTGGCCACTGCCTGGGTACATACACCCCACTGACAGACCAGTCTAGAAAGCTGCACAGAGTGGCCAGAGCAGAACTATGTTTTGGATACTTGGGAATCTGGGCCAAGTCCCCTTTCTTCCCTGAGTCATCCCAAATCCACTGATATATTATTATAAAAGAAATGGTTAAGCAGCTACAAAAGGAATTGATATGCAAATATGAAATGTTTATTAAGTGCATGGATTCAGCTGAGGGGCAGAACCTGTAGCATGTTTTCTATCCTATTAACAGAGGACGAGGTTCAGAATCCTTTCAGGAACATCATACTTAACAACAGTGGTTCTGGCTGCTCTGATCAGCAGAAAACATGTTTCAATGTTGGACGACAGACAAGATTTAACCAAACTGCAGGGCTGTTTGCTTATTTTAGCAGCTTCTACACATAACTTGATAATACAAAGTGAACACTCTTCATTTTGAAGTTTATACAGTTGCTGTCAGGAAACAGAAAAGGAGAAACACCATCTCTGCTTTTTGGAAAACTTTCCAGTTCAAACTGCCTCTAGATGTCAGTATTATACAGGAAAATAAAAATGTGATCGCCTGTGGCAATGTAAATGCCTCCTTACACTCTTTAAATGATAAAGCACATGTGATATAACTAGCAAAGAAAAACATCCTCATCTGGAAGCTGGTTCTGACATTCCTCAGGACTGATAGCAACTCTTCTTGGGGCAGTCAGACTACCGGACTCCAAGAAGGCATTCACAGTCTGTGGGCATTTCACTGCTGAACACCCCCAGGGGCCTTAGATGAATGCTGCTCCCTCAGAACTCCAAGGATTCTGACAACCAAATATTTTGATTGACTGACCTTGACAACGCACACCAGTTTTCATTATCAGGTCTCATGAGCTTTTGCCACTGTGTTCATGCCATACAAAATAAACCTAGAGACACAATTCTTACACACCAGGAGTTTTCAGTTCAAAAGAGAAGCAATGAGAGATAAAGTTATAAAACATCTTAAACACAACATTTCATAAAAAGTGTTTGTAAACTATCTTAACTAATTTGAATATATGCTTTCAAAATTGGACTTAAATTCTTTCTTTTTCCTCTCTTTCATGTTAATTCTAATCTTTTTACCAATAAATATCTATTTCTTTATTCTACTAATTTGTTTTCTGTCTGTCTTTTGTTTTCTGTCCTTCTCTCCTAATCTTTTTCTTGTCTCGTGGAGTGCTGACTGCGCAGTAAATGTTCAATAAATTTTAATCATGCAACTTGGCTGAAATCCTTTTATTCCTTTTTTCTCAGAGTAACAGTAAAATGTAGTAAAAGGTAGTGACTAAGAGCACAGATTGAAGTAGACAGTGGAATTAGAATGCCAGTGCTGCCATTTCCAAGCTGTATAACCTTGGGAAATTACCCAACTTCACTTATAAAATGGGGTTAATAGTTACTACCCCAAGGGGTTGCTATGAGGAGCAACTGAGTCAATAATGTAATGTGCTTAGAAGAGTGCCTGGCAAACAGTCAGTGCTTAATACATGTTAGCTGACATCACCCTCATCATCATCATCATCATCATTGTCATCACTACGTGCTAACCTGTGGGCTAAATACCAGGATTCAAGAATGAGCCAATCTTTTTGTCCATTTAAAAAACAAAAAAAAAAAAAACAAAAAAAAAAACCAGTTGCCATGAAGTTGATTCCTACTCATGGTGACCTCATGTGTGTCAGAGTAGAAGTATGCTCCATAAGGTTTTCAATGGCTGACTTTTCTTTTTTCATTTTTTCCCATACAAAAATTTATACATACATTGTTATGTGACTTTAATTGCTCTCCCCATACTGTGATAGCACACTTCTCCTTTCCACCCGATTCCCCATTTCCATTCAGCCAGCTCCTAACCCTCTCTACATTCCCATCTCACCTCTGGACAGAAGCTGCCCATTTAGTCTCTTGTATCTACTTGAGCTAAGAGGCACACTCCTCATGAGTATCACTTTATGTCCCAAAGTCCAGTCCAATCCCTGTCTGAAGAGTTGGCCTCAGAAATTGTTTTAGTTCTGGGCTGATAGAGAATCCAGGGGCCATGCTTTCCGGGGTTCCTCCAGTCTCAGTCAGACCATTAAATCTGGTCTTCTTACCAGAATTTGAGTTCTGCACCCCACCTTTCTCCTGCTCCATCCAGGACTCTCTGTTGTGTTCCCTGTCAGGGTGGTCACTGGGGGTAGCCAGCCACCATCCAGTTCTTCTGGTTTCAGGTTGATGAAGTCTCTGGTTTATGTGGCCCTTTCTTTCTCTTGGGCTACTACTTTCCTTGTCTTTGGTGTTCTTCATTCTCCTTTACTCCAGGTGGTTGGGACCAATTGATGCATCTTAGATGGCCGCTTGCAAGCTTTTAAGACCCCAGACACCACTCACCAAAGTAGGATGCAGAACATCAATGGCTGATTTTTCCAAAGTAGATCACCAGGATTTTTTTCCAAGGCATTTCTGGGTGAACTTGAACTGCCAACATTTCCGTTAGCAGCTGAGCATGTTAATCATTTGTGCCACCCAGGGACTCCATTTGTACATTGTTGTTAGGTGCCATTGATACAGTTCTGACTCATAGCAACCTTATATACAACAAAACAAAACATTGCCCAGCCCTGTGCCATCCTCACAGTCATTGCTTTGAGCCCATTGTTAGAGCCATTGCACCAATCCATCTAGTCAAGGATTTTCTTCTTTTTTGCTGACCCTCTACCTTACCAAGCATGATGTCCTTCTCCAGGGATTGGTCCCTCCTGATAACATGTCTAAAATAAGTGAGACAAAGTATTGTCATCCTCACTTCTAAGGAGCATCTGGCTGTACTTCCTCCAAGACAAATTTGTTTGTTCTTCTGGCAGTCTATAGTTTTCACCAGCACCATAATTTAAACACATCAATTTTTCTTCTGTCTTCTTTATTCATTGTCTAGCTTTCACATGTATTTAAGGTAGTTGAAAATAACATGGCCTGGATCAAGAGCACCTTAGACCTCAAAGGTACAGAAGGAAGAAGTCTAAGCTGCACTGAAGGCATTGGCAAAAAACAAGGCTCCAGGAATTGACAGAACACCAGCTGAGATGCTTCAATAAATGGATGCAATGCTGGAAACATTTATTTGTCTATGCCAAGAAATTTGGAAGACAGCTACCTGGACAATCAGCTGGAAGAGATCCATATTTGTGCCCATTACAAAGAAAGGTGATCCAATGGAATGTGGAAATTATTGAAAAACATCATTAATATCACTTGCAAACTAAATTTAGCTGAAGATGATTCAAAAAAGTTGCAGCAGTACATCGACAGGGAACTGCTAGAAATTCAAGCCAGATACAGAAGAGGACGTGGAACCAGGGATATCATCGCTGATGTCAGATGGATCTTGGCTGAAAGCAGAGAATACCAGAAAGTTGTCTACCTGTGTTTTATTGACTACACAAAGGCATTCAACTGTGTTGATCACAACAAATTATGGATAATATTGTGAAGAATGAGAACTTCAGAACACTTAATTGTGCTCATGTGGAACCTGTACATAGACCAAGAGGCAATTGTTAGAACAGAACAATGGGATTCTGAGTGGTTTAAAATCAGAAAAGGTAAGCTTCATGGTTGTATCCTTTCATCATAGTTATTCAATCTGTATGCTGAGCAAATAATCCCAGAAACTGAATTATATGAAGTAGAACTTGGCATCAGGATTGACGAAAGACTCATTAACAACCTGTGATATGTGAATGACACATTACTTCATTGCTTGCTGAAAATGAAGACAACTTGAAGCACTTACGATGATGATCAAAGACGACCACAGCCTTCAGTATGGATTACACCTCAACATAAGGAAAATAAAAATCTTCATGACTGGATCAATAAGCAGCATCATGATAAGTGGAGAAAATATTGAAGTTGTTAAGGATTTCATTTTACTTGGATCCACAATCAAGGCCCATGGAAGCAGCAGTCAAGAAATGAAATGATGTATTGCATTAGGCAAATATGCTGCAAAAAACCTCTTCAAAGTGTTAAAAAGCAACGGTGTCACTTTGAGGAATAAGGTGTGCCTGACCCAAACCACTTTTTTCATTAAACCAAAAACCCGTTGCCATCGAGTTGATTCTGACTCATAGTGACCCTATAGGACAGAGTAGAACTGCTCCATAGGGTTTCCAAGGAGCAGCTGGTGGATTTGAATTGCCGACCTTCTTTGGTTAGCAGCCTGAGCTCTTAACCTCTGTGCCACCAGGGCTCCATTTAGGACCCTACAATCTTGTGGCAAATTGACAGGAAAAAAACACCAATGAAGTTGCAATGGATACCATGGGGTGTATGCTGAGTGTTGGAAAGGTGCAGTGGGAGACTTGGACTTTGCCTGAGGAGCTGAAGGTTTTGCCACAGCAGAGGTGCACATAGGGCACCCCTGCACGTAACCTTAGAGAAGAAAGCTACAAAACCCAAGGCTCTAATCTCTAATCTTGGTGTTTCCACAGATTTACCAAACATGCCTCTGTGTTTTAAAGTCTCATCTGAAAAATGAAAATGTTCTGAGCATTGTTGAAAAGTACATTTGCAATTTGCCTTGATATCACTGCTCTGCACTCACATCCTGTTACATGCCTGCAAATCCCCCTAAGGCAAATTCTTTTTCTGTTAAAAAGAAAAAAAAAAAAAAGACCGATTCTTTGGGCATTCATACAATTTCATTTACTTACAGTAGATAACTTTAGGATTTGTGATATTTGTGGGAATTGGGCTAATGTTTACCTTTTACCTGGTATTTTAAAAGGATTTGCTAATCTAGTTCAGAGTAGCCAGGATTTTGAGCAGAATGTTTATCTACTTAGGAAAGGGACCATCTGTTTCTAAGCAATGGAAGAGCTCCCATGTATAAAAGCTTACTTTGGTCTCCTACTTTCTGGTTTACAGAGCACATTCACATATATCCTCTCATTTTTATTTGATTTATATATAAACCATATCAAGACAATATAAGCAGAGGTCAAGGGTAGCATACAAATTATCAGTATCCTTTCATCTATTCATTAAGATGGACTTTCTTCCACAAACAATGCCAGAGTTTTACAGAATTTCTTTGGAAGTAGTGAGTACATTTGCTTTCAAATACTGTAGTCTAATGCAGAGTTTCATTAATTCAGATTGTCTTGCCCTCTAAATTACTATTAAATTTTTGTTTGAATCATGTAATACAGTGGTTCTCAAAGAGGGGCAGTTTTACCTCCAGGGGACATTTGGCAATCTCTGGAGACATTTTTGGTTGTCACAATTTGGGGGCAGGGGGAGGGGGGCTACTGACATCTAGTGGGTAAAGGCCAGGGATGCTGCTCAGCATCCTACAATGCACAGGACAGCCCCCACCCCATGACAGAGAACTATCCAGCCCCCAATGTCAGTAGACCTGAGACTGAGAAACTCTGATGTACTGTGTAACCTCAGTTACTCATTGTGTACCCACAGGCTAAGGAGAAGGTATGGTTGCACTCAGGCCTGAAGGACACAACATCTGTCACAAGCAAAAGGACCTCAGCCCTCACAGGTAACATCTCTTGAAGACTAGATATTTATAGATAAGGAGAGCTCTGTTATAAAAGTCCTTTTGCTACTGTTGTTCTTATTCAGAGGAAGTTACACATTCGCAATGCTCAGATGTAGGGAGAGGTGCAGTTTGAATACCTTTATTTGACTGGCTTTGGATCTGACTAGTTACAAACAAGAAAATCTTTAGGAACCTAATTGTCAGTCAACCCAGAATATTTGCTTCTACTTTGCTTTTTAAAAGCTTATGTCTGCAGATAAAGAGAAACCTGAATAGAGATACCATTATATGCAGCCAAAATTACACTGATCACATGTGTCTACATTAAAATATTTTGTGTCCTGTGGTGGCTTCTAGAGAGATCTGCTCAGAAGAACCAGCCCTCCTATGTGGAAGAAACAGTTAATAAGCTCAACAAGAAAAATGTGGAGAAGACCAAGGACTTCCTAGTTCAGAAAAATCTTGCCACGTTTCCGACAGAAAGATGGCAAGACGATGGAAAAGTTTTGCTCCAAGAAATCCCATAGAGCCAGGAGCGAATACAGATGGGAGAGACATTTCATACACAGAGAGACTGAAAAGACAAGACTGCGATAGTGTTGGGAGACAAGAAGCAAGTCGCTATGGATAGAAATGAAAGCCCAGTGTGCAAAGGAGAGAAAGACGGGTTTCATTCTAAGGAAGACGCTAGTGCAAGAGAAGCTAAGGAAAAAGGGAAACCAGCAACTACTAAGGAATCTGTGCAGGACAAGTGTGCAAATAGCAAGCGGTGTGTTGATGAAACTAGTGGTGATGCAGTCTATGAAAGGTAGGGCTTACCGCACAACATCCACAGTACATCTACATGCCCTGGCAATCTAAAGGTTGTGTCAATGGCCATATCAAAGGGTAAGGAAGGTGACTTTTCCAACAGTGATGGAGAACCCAGCTGCCCGGCTTATGCAGTGTTTCCATGGCTACGTTTTCTTGCCATTATTTTTTCTTCTTGCCTGTGACATTTTTAGTCATCTTATTTTCTAATTCTTCTACCAACTGGGGAACAAAGACAATGATTATTAGTACTCACATGATCAGTATCTTTTTTATGATCAGATGAAGAGGTTTCATTTTTAGCAAAATAAAAATACAAAAGAAAACAAAAAAACCCAAACTCACTGCCATCAAGTTGGTTCCGACTCATAGTGACCCTATAGGACAGAGTAGAACTGCTCCATAGGGTTTCTAAGGAGCGGCTGGTGGATTCAAATTGCTGACCTTTTAGTTAGTGGCTGAATGCTTAACCATTGTACCACCAGAGCTCCTTTTAGCAATATACAGCACATCATTCCTAAAATCAAGAATTAAATAATAATCAGTAAGCCTTCACCTGAAGTACAATAAAATAT
>NW_004444134.1:4106387-4143555 GCF_000243295.1 Trichechus manatus latirostris | reverse complement strand
AAAAAAGAAATAATAATCAGATTTATCTGTAAAAACCTGTATCTTAAAAACTGTACCTACTCTGTTATACATGATAAATTGACTATTTTCCAACAAATATTGGGAGAATTGAGTAAGAAGTAGATTACTGAATGACTTTTTTCCTGAATTGGAAAGGTTCATGTAAAAATTCAGGTAATTTTGTAGCCAATCAAAATCAATTATTCTAGGTTATGATGAAGCACAGTATCTATTTGGAACAAATAGTATCCAAACACCTTTGATCTTTTTTAAGGATTTAAGATATAATTCTTATTTTATTTGAAAATACTATATTGAAACCTAATCTTAGAGAAGTCTAATTCTCCAAGAATTATAAACAATAACTGAGAAAATCCATCGCTGTAAGGATGTGCTTAGTAAGGTCAGGAGCTACTGAAAAACTGAAACTAGGTAAATTCTTTCATCAATAAAGATGGACTCTCATTGCTGTTAATATCCAGAGTGCTTTTTTTGTTTTGGTTTCATTTCGTCATTTCTCTCTTCAATATAAATGAGAGTGAAAAAAAACGAAGTTAAAATTAGTCAAGTATTATACCATAAAATGTCTGCTTTTGTAAACGGTCTCAACGAGGTACTTGAGAGACTCTCTGGATGCCTGCCAGTCACCTCCACCCGTCGCACCTCCCTAAAGTCGACGGGAAGCCACGCCTCCGTGGTTCCAGAAGGCTGACACACTCAATTCTGTCACGAAACACACGTCCGCACCCACAAATGCCATTCTAAGGAAGCGTTATTTCTAAGAATTTGAGCAGCTGAATCTTTCTCCTTGACACTTTGAGCGCTGCAAGTGGATTCTATTTTCCAGGTGTTTCAGCGGGGCGAAGGCCATTCCTACCTCTCGACTCCCTGGAAACTCTACAATAGGACCCTTTTCCAGAATGCAGAACGGACAGGGTGCGCTGGCAGCAGCAAACGTAGAATGACGCAGGAGCGCTTCATCAGCGAGGACGATAAAAACAGCAGAATAAGATGTAGTGGGTGCAGGGGAAGAGAGCACGTTTAAAGAGACTCAGGAAGCGGGAGAGGCCCAGGAAAGTGCAGCAGGCAAGCCCCAGGAGCCCGGTGGGATTCAGACCTCCAAAGAGCAAGGTCGGGAGGCCCTACTGGGTAGGGTGTGGCTTTTGTTTCAGTCTTTTACAGCTTCTTAAACCTTTACACCAACCATTTCACTTAGCCTAATATTTCATCACGCCATATGGGTGCCGTTTGTGCTCCTAACTCAATCACTCTTTTTTTTTTTAAATCTGACAAGATGAATGCCACCAAGAGAACTCTCTCATGACCACTTTCTTCATTTTTCAGCTTATTTATGGTGTGAGAGGTGAATGTCTATGTCAAATGGGAAAATTCGGTTCCTATAGTTTTATGTTATCTGATTGTTACAGATTTTAACATCTGCCAGAGTGCCTCACACAACCTAAGCGCTCAGGAAATCTGTGTTGAATCAATGTGAACTTTTGAAAGCCAAGTTTCTAGCTCCTCGCCTCCCTTGGTATCCTCAGTGTATGCGCACACAGATGCGTAACAAGTGAACAAATTTGGAAACCAGCAGGTTGGTGGCAAACAGGCTGTCACAGCTGCAGTCATGGAAAAGTAGGAAGAACCCCGGGAGAAGTGCTGTCCAGTAACTGCACATTTGAGAAATGATGCTGATGTAGACAAGAGTTCAATGCTCAAGATGAAGGTGGAAAGTGGGAGCAATTTAATAGCTGTAGAATACACACTTACCCAGCTTTACTGGGTGTTTTATTTCCAGGCAAGAGAAACCCATCTCTGTGAACTAAAAGTGTCTTAAACAAAGCCCAAAATATTTCAGAAAGTAATACGTAATATCAAAAATTTTAATGATGTGAAGAAACTTTACATTTTTCTATTTTTCTCTTCACTTTCATGAAAATAACAGGCTATACAGGTGATGCGTTTTTTTTTTTTTAATGGGTCAAACAATTTCTCACATTTAAATTAAAGTGGTCTTAAGTTTAGAAGTATGACCTATTTGGACTATACTGAGGTTGGAGATTTTTACTATTTTGATATTTGCAAAAGCATCCCTGAAGATGGTATGAAGAATAGTTTGGTGGTCCTAATATTCTTTCTCAAAGATGTTAGGTATCATCTTCATGAATCACAGATGACGGTATGCAAGGAAAACTTGTATTCCTGAATCACTAGGAATAAAACATATGGCCCATTGTATTTTTATGATTACATGAGCAAATTTCTGTAATGAGGCCCAGGGCTAGGTGCCATAAAGAGGTCTGACTGCTTAACAAATGACACTTCTCCCTCTCACTTCTAGAGGATGTCCCAGCTCCTCCTGCCCCATTTGATCATCGAATTGTGACAGTCAAACAAGCAACAGTCAACAGTTTTTACACCGTGAGCAGGACAGAAATTTTGGGCCGGTAAGTAATACTCAATCTTAATAAGAGAGCTTTCGAAGAGACAGATTCTAAGGATATCATAAATATTTGCCAGTCTTGACCTGAGAACCAGATATATTACAAGCACACATTTAAGAGATTTTAGTCATTTCTTAAAACTGTCACCAATGCCAGCGAGGTTGATATGGTGACAGTGACTGAATTCCAAATTTATTATCTGCTTTCCTTCCCGTGTTGTAATGTCTGAAAATGAGAGAAACCCAGTGAGTCACTAGAAGGTTTAGAAGTTGTCTGGTGCCTTGGCTTAAACACCAAGAAACAAAACGTGGAAATGAGTGAATACTGTGTGTTTCTCGATGCATGTGTATATCTTTTCATCATTGTTGCTTGTTTTTCATTTATGGTGTTACTGCATTACTTACTGTTATCTGTTTCAGTTGATTGCTTTCATCACTGAAGAACTTATTTGGGGGCATCTAAATTAAAGTCCCTCAGGGGCTGAATTTATTTCTGGGAATGTTCTTTCATCTTCTGCTCCAGCCACAATCCCCTATGATAAACTCATTGCTTAAGACCCAAATTGTAAAGTTTGCTACCGTCAGCATTTCTATGTAAAATAGGAGAAGGAGAGCAGAAAACATATATAAATATGTTGAAAACCTACTTACCAATGCAAAAAAAATATGAACAGTGACTATAGTTCATGGTGGTGCAATTGGTCATTAGGGTGTAGCTGATATTTATGAAGTCCCTTTCTCCTCTTCCCATTCTTTATTTCTTTTGCCCTCTGCCAAGTGGCACCATCTGAGTGAGTTCTTCCTCAGCCGCTGATCAGAGGGCCTCCCCGTGACACTACAAAGATGAGCTGAGGGAGAAAGGGGGTTCAGAGACAGCAGAGGAGCTATGAGGATTGCGCATTACTTGGGCAGCTTGTTTGGGTCTCCAGGGATTTTGGTGGCAAGCCTGGAACTATTTCTCTAGAGAAGAACAGTTATTTGCAGATGAGGGTATGGCTCTGTGACAATCCCTAGGGTTTATGCTGTTCTTCTGGTCAAGGGTTGTCATAGGCTTCTTAAAAACGTCTTTCTGTTATCATGGGCCCCATTGATCTTCTCGATCAGATGGTCCAAGGGGCAAGGCAGATTGTACTGCCCTTGGAAACAACAACCTCCTGTTCTGGGCTCCACTCAAAACTGGCAGCCATAATGTACTCAGTATATACGTTGCTGTTGTTGTTGTTTGCTGCCGTCGAGTCAGTTCCCAGCTCATGGCGACCCCAGGCACAATGGAACAAAACATTGCTCAGTCCTCAGTCATCTCAGTTTTGAGTGTGTTTCTGTGTGTGATTATATGTGTAAGAATCTGTCTTACAAAGTTTTTATAGGTTTAAATCCAAGCTAGACCATCAAAAACTGCACTGGTGACTGTGTACAATGTATTTTTCTATTATATTTACCTATATGCAGTATTGTTATACCTCTTATTTATAAGTATTTTCCAAAAATAATTTAATGTATCTGTTTATATGCTTGGGAGTCCCTGGGTGGTACAAACAGTTAACTTGCTTGGCTGCTAACTGAAAGGTTGGAGGTTCCAGTCCACCAGAGGTGCTTTGGAAAAAGGCCTGGCAATCTACTTCCATAAAAACAGCCACTGAAAGTCCTATGAAACACAGCTCTACTCTGATACACACGAGGTTGCTGTGAGTTGGAGTCAACTCTACAGCAACTAGTTTTTAACTGCTTGCAAAACCTCACTTATTACATTCAAGAGTATTCAGAAAACTATATTATCTACATAGGTTGTTCTCAAATTTTAGGGTACATATGAATCATCAAAGGAACTTGATAAAAATGCAGCCTCTGGGATCTCACCTTAGTAGGTTGGGGTAGGGCCCAGAAATCTGCATTCTTAATAAACCCCACGTGTTTCTGATGCAAGTGATCCACAGACCACACTTGGAAAAACACTCTATGTGAAGCTTATTGGATACAGTAAGTGCACTAATAGGTTTGCTCATTCACCATCAAAAGAGGAAAGCCCGTGGCAGCGGTGCACCAAACACATGGTAGCCCCAAAGCCCATGCAACACCTCACGCTTGCACTCTTCCTTTTCTTCCCAGGGGCCGCTTTGGCCAGGTTCACAAGTGTGAAGAGAAAGCCACGGGTCTGAAACTGGCAGTTAAAATCATTAAGACCAGAGGCACCAAGGATAAGGTGAGGATGGTGTCGGGTGGTTTTCTCCCTTTTTGTTCAGGCTTCGCCACACTGAAAACCCTTTCCTTCTTCACAGGATGAAGTGAAGAATGAAATCAGCATCATGAACCAGCTGGACCACGTGAATCTCATTCAGCTCTATGATGCCTTTGAGTCTAAGAATGACATGGTCCTGGTCATGGAGTAGTATGTGTCCCTTCCTTACCTCCCATGGATGCCCCCTATTCCCTTCCCCTGCCAAGCTCAGCACATTGCCAAAGACCTCATTCATGGCCATTTCGTTCTACCTGAAAAGTGGCTGGAGCCGTATTTAGTGCATCATTGATTCTGTCCTGCATGAATTAGACACTCTCACCAACTTCAGAAAGGAAATTGTTTATGAATATGCATTTCCACAGGTAATTTTATTTATTTCAGGTGGAATGGAAAAGCAGATTTAGCTTTGTATCTAAACCATACTGTCAAAAATTAACCTTAAATATGATTCTGGATAACCTGGAGGAAAGTGATTTGTGAACTGCATTTCATTTTCAACCTCATCACTAATAGAAAGTTTAGAGTAAATGCTGATAATTAGGGCTAAGAAGCTTCAATTTAAAGCCATTTTTATTAAAAAATTTATATAACTGGTTACTCAATTATAAGAAATGAGTAGTTCTAATTAAAACTGAATCAATATTGTGATTTAGTTAATTTTTTTTCCATTTGGGTTTATTTATCATTGTGCAATAAGAAATTCTGGATAATAAAGTATCTAGCATTGACCCCCTCTAAGCACTGGATTTAATCTGACGACTTAAAGGGTTGAGAACCTGGCTAGCCGGGTTAGCTGTGTTTGGAATTTCCCTTCACTGGATTACTGTAGTTCTCTTTATCTTCAGTGTACATTAGAGAATGGCAGATGTGAATGCCCTCAAACATGATAGCCACTGGATGAAAGGGACTTTATGACATCCCATTTGTGAAACTGAAGGTTTGTAAGATAAAGACCTTCAATATCAGAATCCTCTAATGAGGCAGTGAAGAAGGTAGGGAAAGAACAGCGTGCACACATCTTTTGGAAAAGTTAGAGAAGCTTAAACACCATGTTGCAACAAGAAAACCATGTGGTCATAGAGGAATCCTACTGAGGGCTTCCACCTCTCCCCTCTGCAGTGTGGATGGAGGGGAGCTGTTTGACCGAATCATTGATGAAAACTACAATCTGACTGAGCTCGATACCATCCTGTTCATCAAGCAGATCTGCGAGGGGATCAGGCACATGCACCAGATGTACATCCTCCATTTGGACCTGAAGGTGGGGCATGCTCTGTTCCTCTCCTCCTCAGTCCCTCTCCTCAAGTTGGTCAGTGAACCATCACACATTACAAAGTACCAGCTGGGAACATTGGTACTGTCACTAGCTACATATCAAGGAATTAGTAAAGATCTAGATTCTTATCCTCATCTACTGACTCCCAACTTCTGTCACCCCTACTATTTTCATGTCTTCATCTCTGAGTCTTATAATGTGCCTGTGTTAAGGGAATCTACATGGGGGATGGTTTCAATAACAGTTTAAAACAACAATGACAAAAGCAGTCTTGGTGGTGCAACGGTTAAGTGCTCGGCTGCTAAATGAAAGGTTGATATTTCGAACCTACCCAGAGGCTGTGTGGGAGAATGACCTGGTGGTCAGCTCCTGTAAGGTTTATAACCTAGAAAACCCTATGGGGGAAGTTCTGCTTGTCACATGAGGTCGCTATGAGTTGAAATCGATGCGATGGCACCTAACAACAACAGCAATAGCCAGACATTCCAGCTCACCCAGATTCCCCATCACTCTCCTGAAATCTTCAGGAAAGCTCCAGGATTTAGGGATTTACAGAGCACTGAGTAGAAACTGCTGGCAGAATGGGAATGCAGGGCAGCCAGAAGTGGGGTGCTGAAATGCTCAGGAGCACAGAGGCTGTGGGGTGGGATTGGGGTGGCACACTGGGAATGGTAGGAAGCATATGTGAGAACTGAGGAAGCCGAGCCACCTGCCATCTTCTCTTACTGATTGCTCCTTCCCTGTTTCTCTTTTTCTCTCTGCTGTTCCTAGAATTGAGTTGTGTATAGTCCCCGTTACCACCAATAACAGATGCAGACCCGATAACCCTGATCAGCTCCACGATGGGGGCTAAGTATCACCAAGTGCATCTCTTCGTGTGGCCCCATCACAAACTTACTTCCCAGTTTGCACAACATGACAGTGAGATAAAATATTCTTAAATGTAACCCACCATATATTGTGAGTCACCAGGGACTGCAGAGCTAAATAATTTTAGTCTCCTTAACTAGGTTTCCACGAGCCTCTCTTCCTCTTACTCAGGTTCCTTTGCTGTCTTGATTTACGCATTCCCTTTCCCATTCACTCTGCGTGGGATGAGGGCGGGAGGAAATAGCATAGAAAATGACCAAGTCAGAGGCTGGAAATCATTGGCGAAACACTTGGCTATGAACTGAGCGTGATGATGCATATTTTCATGACGCATTGTCACTCAGTTTAGATACTCTGCTGGTATTTCCACAGGGATTTGATTGGTAACTGGAACTAGAAGCTGACCTACCACAAGTCAAATGGCTCTACACGTGGCTTCATGACATTTATTGAGGACTTGCAGTGCACAATTTCAGTTATGGTTTTCATTTAAAGAGAATAATAAAAGTGAAAGCTGGGTGGATCATCTAAGACTGCTCATCTCTTTCAGAAGCTTCCTTGGAAGGAAAGCCAAAACCCAAACCAATTGCTGTGGAGTCAGTTCTGACTCATGGTGACCCCATGTGTGTCAGTGTAGAACTGTGCTCCATAGGATTTTCAATGGCTGTTTTTTTTGGAAATAGATTGCCAGGGCTTTCTTTCAAGGAACCTCTGGGTAGATTCAAACTGACAAGCTTTCAGTTAGCAGTAGAGTGTATTAACCATCTGTATCACCTAGGGACTCCATGGAAGGAAAAGGACCAAACACAATAGTGGCTGTGATTTTAAATTGTTCTCCTTTACATTTTTCTGTGCTTTGCAAATGTTATTCAATGAACATGCTTTAATTTCAAAATCAGAAAGAAATGCCTTTTTGAAGTACCTCAAAACTGTGTCTTTACATTTTTCAAACAAATGTTTTTTAATGCCATAGTATTCTTTGATAATTGGACAGTTTTATACATGATTGATCAGTTATGTAAGCATGAAACCAAATTTCTTACATAGCACCCACTTCTCTATAAACAGCTTTTACCCACAGAAATCTGTTTTAGAGATATTTTAGAAAACGGCTGCCAAATACAACATGCCCAATCAAATGGACTACTGAATATTGATAAAGAGACAATGCATCATTTCACAAAGTGCTTCTGAATTTCTTATCTCACTTGACCCTCTTTTCCACTCAGACAGGAAGGGGGCGGGCAGCATTATCCTACCTAGGGGGTTAGGAAATGGGATTCCAGGGATTGGGGAATAGGCTAATGCCCCCAGCTCTTAGGGCAAGTTAGAGCTTGAACTTGGGATGTCTAGGCTCTTCTAAGCTTTATTTCCCTTGTATTGATGACTTTGACTTTAAATCAGATTCCTTATTTTCCTCAGATGTAGGTGCACTTGTAAGACATCCTATAAACATGGAGCAGTAGGGCTACCATCTGCATTTCTCCCCCCTCACCCTAAAGACCGTGGGTAAAAATTCTTACCAGAGTCAGACTTCAAGGGAGTACTCAATCAAAGGTTTAAGGTATTGAAACCAAGCTCAGCAGAACTTTGGAATTGCCCAGAATGAAGAATGAGAAGGGAGGAAAGCCTTCCTTTGACATATAACTTTCCCGATTGACAATGCCCAAAGGGAAAACTGAGCAGGCAGGAACATTCACATTACATTGCATATTCAGAGTGGCTGTTTAAATGAGTCAGGCTGTTTCTCTTAGAACCCATAAATCTCAGGAAACATATTCCTCCACAAAGGGAAAATTCATACTTAATAATTCTAGGAGACAGATGTCAAGTAGAGACAGCCTCCACTAGTCACCTGGAGAGCGCTGAGCTCTCCCTTCCTTCTTCCTTCGCACACTGTGGGGACTGCGGAGCCAGGGAGAGGGATAGGCAGGGTAGTGCAAGGCTGGCAGGGGCCCCACAGCCTCACCCACCACATAATGAAAGGAGAAAGTACCCACACAGACAAGCCAGCTGCGATGTGAAAAGCCTGATGTGTTTTTCTGAGCACCATTGTATTTTTAGTTGTGGTTCAAGGACAATTTGAGTGAACTATGGTTGTTTTCATTGCTAATGTGTCTCTTTCTCCTGCAGCCTGAGAATATCCTATGTGTGAATCGGAATACTAAACAAATAAAAATTATTGATTTTGGATTGGCCAGAAGGTATGTCTGTTTGTACACTAGTATATGAATGGAGTTAAGGCAGACGGGTGCTCTTTCTTTGCTAAGATAAATCTTATGTAACCCTTGATTCCACGTCCCCATTTAGAATTAATTTAGCAAAAAGTATGCTCAGTCTTACATTGTAAAACTTGGGATTTGAATGTTTAAAACTTTTTACAGTATATGCAAGAAAAAATATGAAAATTAAAACCTAATATAGTAAATTTATTAAACTAGGAGCCATTAATTTAGAATTTATAAGAGTTTGTCTTAGTCTTTTTTTTCTTTTTATTATTGTACTTTAGATGAAGGTTTACAGAAGAAACTAGCTTCTCATTAAGCAATTAGTACACATATTGTTTTGTGACATTGGTTACCAACCCCACGACATGTCAACATTCCCCCTTCTCGACCTTGGGTTCTCTATTATCAGCTTTCCTGTCCCCTCCTACCTTGTGGTCCTTGCCCCTGGGCTGGCGTGCCCCTTTAGTTTCATTTTGTTTTACGGGCCTGTCTAATCTTTGGCTGAAGGGTGAACCTCAGAAGTGACTTCATTACTCAGCTGAAAGGATGTCCAGGAGACATACTCTCAGGGTTTCTCCAGTCTCTGTCAGACCAGTAAGTCTGGTCTTTTTAATTTTTTTGTGTGAGTTAGAATTTTGTTCTACATTTTTCTCCTGTCTTACTTAGTCTTTCATATTGCTCCCATCTGTATAGAGATTTATTTTTTAAAAATTAATAGTGTAAACAAGAATGCAGAAGTTTCTAGCACAAATAAGCTTCTTAAGGGAACAAAGAGTTTTCGTGGAATTTGGGCCATTAATGAGGCATATGAAATGGCTGTTGTAAGTTACGGCAGCGTTTGTTTATTCCTTGATATAGGCTTATTCCAGCCACCTCCATGCCAGTGACTGTATCAGCTTTCCTTTGAATGTCTTCTATAATTCAGATGTTCGAATTATTCTGACCAACCTTTCCCCTGTTTGATTGTTAAGGTTTTACATTATGAATTTTGACTCTTAAAACCCCTGGAATTTCTTTACAAGTTTTTGACACTGTCCCTTTAAATATGTAATTTCCTTTAAGGTCTATTTATTTTAAGTTCACTGTAGAGCTAAAGTTAATTTGTCTTACAGACTACATCTTTTCAATTTTCAAGATTTTTAATTTTTTTTTATTCCTCCATGTTCTCTTAAATTTCAGATACAAACTCAGAGAGAAGCTGAGGGTGAACTTTGGCACCCCAGAATTCCTTGCCCCTGAAGTTGTGAACTATGACTTTGTCTCCTTCCCTACTGACATGTGGAGCGTAGGAGTCATCGCCTACATGCTGTAAGAGAGCTCCTCTCCGTCTGACCTTTGTTCTCAAACCCACGAGTCTCCTGTGAGGATTGGCCATTTTGAATAAAAGCACTAACTTAGGTCTTTTAAAAATAAGTAACATTGTGGAAACAGCCCAAGTGTCCATCAACAATGAATGGATAAACAAAATGTGGCATATCTCTGGAATATTATTCAGACATAAAGAGAAATGAAGTCTTGATACATGCTACCAAAACCAAACCCGCTGACGTCAAGTCGATTCTGACTCATAGTGACACTATAAAAAAACCAACAAAAACAAAAACAAAACCGTTGCTGTCTAGTTGATGCCGACTCAATAGCCACCAGAGTAGAACTGCCCCATTGAGTTACCAGGGAGCAGCTGGTGGATTTGAACTTTTGGTTAGCAGCTGAGCTCTTAACCACTGTGCCACCAGGGCTCTCCAGTGACACTGTAGGACAGAGTTAGTGGTGTCACTAGGGAGATGCGGACTGCACCGGGTGACACTGTCTGAGGAGGTGACACCAAAATGACTATAAAATTTCTGTGCAGTGTTTCAGTAGAATTTTATTATTTTCTAATGAAAATATCCCTGTGGTTAGTTATAACAACAGAAATTTTTTTTGTAAGCCCGGCTTACATGTATCGATATACGGACAAGGCTAGAACTCTATGCTAATTTATTTTTTGAACCTTCTAATGCACTCCAGTTAGAGCTGTCATTATTACCCAATTACAATGATGCTTCGAGTCACGTGATTTGATCTGCACATGCTACAAGCATGCGCTGTTTTCATTGCTGCCAGTGTTTCATAGTCACTGACTTTGTCAAAATTTCTGGTGTTTTAGCTATAATATTGTAGTAATTAGTGTGGGGGGGATGACATCACGATTTACTACGCTGGGTGACACCAACACTGGTGATGCCACTGGACGGAGTAGAACTGCCCCATAGGGTTTCCAAGGCTGAAATCTTTACAGAAGCAGCCTGCCACATCTTTCTCCCACAGAGTGACTGGTGAATTCGAACCGCCGACCTCTCGGTTAGCAGCCAAGCACTTTAACTACTACCCCACCATGTGCTACAAAACGGATGGATTTTGAAAACATTATGCTGAGTGAAATAAATCAGATACAAAAGGACAAACAGTGTATGATCCCACTTATATGAAATATCCAGAATAGGCAAATACATAGAGACCGCAGTTTATTCGTGTTTACAGGGGCTGAGGAGAGGGGAGATGGGAGTTACTGCTGAAGGGGTACTGAGTTTCTGTTTTCCAGTTGCTTTTGGGTGGATCCTCACCCCTGGTGACCCCATGTGTGTCAGAGTAGAACTGTGCTCCGTAGGGTTTTCAACGGCTGTGACCTTTCAGAAGGAGATCACGAGGTCTTTTTTTCTCGAGATGCCTCTGGGTAGATTCAAACCTCCAACCTTTTGGTTAGCAGCTGAGCACTCTAACTGTTTGCACCATCTAGGGATTCGGAGTCTCTGTATAGAAGGATGAAAAACATTTGGAAATGCATAGTGGTGGTGGCAGCACAACATGGTGAATGTAATTAATGTCGCTGAATTGTACGCTAAAAAGTGGTTAAAATGGCAAAGGTTTTGTAGTATTTATTTTACCGCTATAAAAAATGTTTAAAAGTAACATTTTACCATACTTGGCTACTTTCTAGACTCTCTGAGTTCCCCTGGGCGCAAGGACAGTGAATTATGTCCCCTGGACTCAGCACTTTAACTCCTAGGGCAACACCTGAGACCTTAAAGCAGCCTTTAAAAAAAAGACAAAACTGGGTCCTGTTGAGCCTGGCGTTAGTCATCTGTGTGTGACAGCACTTTGCTTGTAGGAGAAATCCGTGCCTTTCCTTCAGGCTTCTCTTCCTCTGTGACTGCTGCCCCCATTGCTGTGGTGGTTTGATTGGGGGTAGGGTAGGGGAGTAAGCATTTTCTTGATTGGAATAATGTATTATAAAAGTATTCTTACTTATTAGGTGGTTTTCCTCCTCTCACTTTTAAACAATAGAACCAGAAAAGCAGCCTGTCTTCTTCACGGGTTTGGACGTGGTCTAAAACACTCACCCTGGATCCTCTGTCTTCTAGGCTTAGTGGTCTGTCCCCTTTCCTGGGTGACAATGATACAGAGACACTGAGTAACATCCTGGCCTGTAGGTGGGACCTGGAGGATGAAGAATTTCGGGATGTCTCAGAGGAGGCCCAGGAGTTCATCTCCAAGCTCCTGATTAAGGAGAAGAGGTAAGCCAGGTTCACTCTGTGCTCGTGGTTAGAGTCAGGTCAGGGAACCCCGGATTCCCTGTGATGTTCAGTGCAGAGTTGTAGATAGAACTAATGTGATGCTCCTCGACCCAGTCCTTGGTCTCCTGAGATCGAGACTGCTGTGGTCATTAGGCTTGAATGGGGCTGCCGAAAAGCTTCTCTCCCTCTGCCTTTCCATACAAGGCTCCAGCAAGCAAGGCCTCTCTCAGTTTACTCATCAGCTTGGAGTAAGTTATTGCAGTGGTCCCTTTCACCTCTAAAAAGCACAACATATGTGTTCTGTGTAACTGAACACTTACTACCATTTCATCTGAGAGCTTACTATGTACCAGACAGTGTCAAGTGTTTTATAGATAGTATCTCTTTTAATCATTAATGATTACCATTTTATAGATGAAGCATAGAGACAGTAAGAGGCAGAATTGATGATCAAACACAAGGTCCCCTTTCCCCAAGTCCATACTCATAACCATATGTGTCACATTACCTTCTGTTTTCTGTCATGCCAAAACCACATTGATTCAAAATCCAGTGGGTGAAAAACAGTGATATTGACATATAGGGGCTTGCATTTTAGAATTATAAAGGAGAAAGGACGTTGTGCTTCACCTGTCAAACACGCTGTTTCAGGTGGTTTTATACTGAAAACATATAATGGTAGATAATATTCAGATACGGTTTTTGCTTATTATTTTTATGGCTTTTTAAGTCATTAATAAACATGACCACACTGATGGGTAGGAGGGTGCACGGGGGTCAGAGGATGGGGCATGTGTAATAGTCTGGCCAAGTACCTGACTCTCAGGAACTTCATTCATTCCAGTATGCAATTAATTATTTACTTATTTAATTTACTAATTAAATTAATTAATTAATTACTATATGCCAGGAAATGCATCTGGGGTGTCGAGAACAGATGTACAAAGTCCAGTCCCTGCTTTAGGTAACTTACAATCTAATAGAAGAGATAGATCTTTTTAAAAAGATATATCGCAATGTGGTTAATGCAAAGATAGAATATATTGACAGGGGCCAGAACCGAGTCCTAAATGGTGAAGAGGACCTAGCCAGGCTGAGAAGAAGGGCAATTAACAGATACTTGTGTTTATCATTGAGTTGGAATCAACTTGATGGCAATGGGCTTGACTTTTTTTTTTAGTTTGTGTTTATGGAGCCCTGGTGCTGCAGTGATTAAGAGTTACAGCTACTTACCAAAGTGTTGGCAGTTTGAATCCACCAGCTGCTTCTTGAAAACGCTATGGGGCAGCTCTACTCTGTCCTATAGGGTCGCTATGAGTGGGAATCGGCTTGACGTCAGTGGGTTGTGTTCTTTATCCTTAAAGGAAAGACACAATAACAGTAATGTTACCATTGTTAATATTATTTGCACGTTACTGTAGCCCAGGCAAGGAGCCCTGGTGGCGCAGTGGTTAAACACTCAGCTGCTAACTGAAAGGTCAGCGTGGTTCGAACTCACCTGCCACTCCGTGGAAGAAAGATGTGGCAGTCTGATTTTGTAAAGATTACAGCCTTGGAAACCCTATGGGGCAGTTCTACTCTGTCCTATAGAGTCGCTGTGTGTTGGAATCGACTCTATGACAGCGAGTTTTACAGGTAGCCCAAGCAGTGAACCGATGGAAAACGTCAACCTTGTAATATCTTCAGAAGATGAGAAGTTCACATTTAATGAGAATCTTTTATGCATCTTGTGATTTAATCCTTCAGATAATCCTGTGGTGCATGGTTATTGTTGTCTTTGTTTTATAGGCAGGAAACAGCTTGAATGCAGTGAGGCAGTCCCAAGACTAGCGCAGAGCAGACCCTGCCCTGCCCCATCCTACAGTCTGAGGGCGTCCTTAGCATCAAATACACCCTGGAGCGAAGTGACCCCTCACTGAGTATTAGGACTGGTATTTGGATGAATCTAAGGCCAGAGCCATGTATCACCATCATGGAATAAATTTCTGGGGTACAAAAATAAGCCTGAAATTTTTATGAAAAATTTAATGATTAGTACAATTTTATTGCTAACTTTTAAATAGTCAGTTTTTAAAAGTTTGACATGACGGTGGAAGACTAATAATTTTCAGCAAAATCAGATGTTAGGATGCTTCTGGGGGTTCAATACTGAAAATCTATGATACGAAACAGAATCTCACTTCATCTGAGGTTGGTTCAGGATCAGAGGTTGTGTTTTGTTTTGTTCTATTACCTCTGCCTATATAGAGTCCAACTAATGGTGCCGTTGTCACCAGGATATTAAGCTTTCCTTCCCCTCTGATATTAATTGACTAAAGGAAAGACTTATCTCTTCTTCAACTCTTATACTTAAATACTTGGTATCTGATGACACAATCCTTCAAAATGAAGTTTCATGACTGCTTGAAGCTATTTTCTTGATTTTTTTTTCAAAAGCAAATGTCAGATTACTGCACTCACTTATAGTTTTTTTATTTTGAAAGGTTATTTGGCTTAATGTGATATCAGTTAGCAAGCCAAACAAGTTTAAGAAGTTTAGAATTAGAATACAACATAATCTTTATTATTCTGCCTTATATTATTTAAAAAATTTTTTCATACAAAATTTTGTTGTCTCCAAAATGGACATAGTTTCTTCCTAAAGGTATCTAAATAATGTACTCTCTCAATAGTTATATCCACCCTCCATTTCCATATTTATTTTAACTATTTAAAAGTTCTTAATTCAACAGTTCTTAATACATAATATTCAAAAGTTTTACTACATAGATTGATTTTGCAATAATCAAGAATCATTGCAGCATTTTGCTTTTGCAGTGGTGAATATACATTTATTCTTCAACTGACTGATAGAAGATCAGTTTATGAAGCTCAGAGGTTACATCAAGAATGGTTACTTCTGTGTGAAAGCAGATGTTCATAATTAACAAAAAGTTTAAGTTATATGTCTTACTTACAATTTCCTAGGTTGTCACCTTGATTAGATATGAGGCTCACACAATCACGAATAATGACAATGCAGAGAGAGTGGAATTGATAATGATTTGGCATTCAGCTCTCTGGCTTCCCAAAGGCAGAGGCCTCACTGGGTATGCCCACTAACACCTTTCTGCTTTTTCCTTTAGTTGGAGGATAAGTGCGAGTGAAGCTCTGAAGCACCCTTGGTTGTCAGAACACAAGCTGCACTCCAGACTCAGTGCACAGGTGACCACGTCTTGTCATTTTTCCTCTTCTTGTCAAGTTGGCATAGGTCTTTCGGCGACCACATGCTAGAGACATAGATAGATAAAGTTCTTTCTAATTCCTTTTCTCCCAGCCTTCAAATCTTGTGCTAGTATTGAATTGCTTAAAATGCATTTTTAGAGCATTTTGTATTTTTTTAAAAAAATAAATGCTACTTATATTGTTCAACAGAGTATTATTTACAGCATAACTGTTTAAATATTAAATTTATTACTAAATCATTGTATCCATTATGAAATGAATTACACCATTGTACTGCACACACACATACACACACACACACACACACACACACACACACACACAGCCTAGGATATGTTCACATAGAAAGTTTCAGAGAATATATGCTAATGTACTTATGCTTGCTTAAAATGGAATTCAGAATTCTGAATTCTATGCTTATCTGGGCTCCAAAATTTTAACTCTAACACTCAGCTTTCCAGATACTCATCTAAGTATATGTGAAGGAGGCTCTTAGAGGAGGCTGAAAAAAGACAACTAAAGTATTTGTTGAGAATAATTAAGCTCGTGCTGTGGAATAACTTCACACAACTAAATCTCTGTCCACTCTCACTGCTATAACTGCCATTTGTATTCTGACTCCCTCATCTGTCTCTTTGGCACAGATTACTTTCCTAAGCTTCTGATCCATATATACAACTATGTACTAGATATTTCCACTTAGATCTTCTCAGTCCTAAACCAGACTCGTCTCCGCCACTGCACCTCATCCTAGACAATTCTTTCCCAGGGAGAATGTCCCTGGGAGCCTAAATCAGATCCAGGGCACCATCTTTGTTTCCTCCCTCTCCCTCAGCACCTCCCCCATCTCATACTTATCTCCAAGTTCTGTACATTATGTCCCCTAATTACCTCTGGGATCTGTCCAATCCTCTCCATCCCCACAACCATCCTGGACCAAGATATCCCTTACCTGAATTATTCCAGTCTTCTGTCTGGCTTCTCCTCTGTGTCTCCATCCAAATAATCATGGATTGTATTAATAACATGGAAACAGATGTGTAACATTCAAATAACTTTATTAAATATTTAGGATGTTCAGCTGGGCAGGATTAATGTGGAGGTGATCAGCAATTGATACTTCCTGCCTTTCCTCAGGCCTCCTTGGGGCAGGTCTGATGTGAGCATAAGTTCAGATGGTTGCCCTCATGCCCCTGGCACAGAAGGTGTTCAGTAGATTCTGATTGCTTCCACCTTTGCTCCTTGCCACCCAGTGCTTTGGTGTGGAACTTTTTCACTGACCAACAAACCTTGGAATGACTAGGCTCAGGTACTCATTTTTTCCACATCCAGTTGTTATTGAAATTAACTTTAATTCTAAATTTAGCATCAGTACTAAGTTTTATTTGTGGGCTGAATATACCTTCTGTGATAATTGGTACTGATGTCAGGTAAAAATAGACTTATTACCTAGTTGCTACCTCACCCAGACTACATAAACTGCTTATTAGGGTTACCAACTTATTTTGAGCCAATTTTCCACCAATGTATTTTTATCCAAGCTTATTGGTGTCCAAATACACTTTGACAGGGTAGGACAATATAGAAACCACAGCAGATAATTAATGACATTATAAATTTTTTAGAAGTTTAAAAATATTTTAAAAACCATATAACAAAAATTACCTTTTTGTTTATTCCATCCAACTGCTGTTACCCGAGGTGAACAGATAGTTCAAGAATAGTGAGGATTTTTGTTTTACCTTTTTTTTTAAAAAAAATTCCATTCTATAAATCTAGTTTGTTATCATTAAAGTTGTAATGATATAGCAGCCTTCGTGGCGCAGTGGTTAAGTGCTTGGCTGCTAACTGAAAGGTCGGCGGTTCGAACCCACCAGCTGCTCCACAGGAGAAAGATGTGGCAGTCTGCTTCCCTAAAGATTAGAGCCTTGGAAACCCTATGGGGCGGTTCTACTCTGTCCTATAGGGTTTATATGAGTTGGAATTGATTAGACGGCAATGGGTTTTGTGGTTTATATATGCCAGACACTGTTTTAATTTCTCTACACAAATTAACACATTTAATCCTCATACCAGTCATAAGAAATAGGCACTGTCTGTGCCATTACACAGATGAGGGAACAGAGGACGAGGGGTTAAGAACTTGCCCAGTGACAGAGCCAGCATGCAGCCCAGGCAGGCTGGCTCTCAATCCTAGAGCAGAGCCTCACAACACCCAGCCCAGTGATTGGCTGCTGGGCAAAGGGAGTCTGAGTGATGTTTCCAGAACTGTTCTTGTACCTTACATTTCTGGTCTTTCTGAAAGCCAATATTCAAACTTAATATGTTTTATTTTACAATGAAATATTGAGACTCAGTTTCTCCAGAAGATTTATTTTTTGGATAATCTTGGTTCTGAGATATTCCATAAAATCAGAATTTAACTTTACATTGAAAATTTAACTTTTATCCAAAGCTGTTTACCATTTAAACTTAATTATATTTTAAAAGTCTTTTGCAGCATTTTGTTCTATCGTGCAAGGGGTCGCCATGCATTGGGGGCCAACCTGACAGCAGCTAACAACAACATCCTTTTTATTTATCTCTTTTAACTGTCATAAAACAGTTGAAAGCACTTGCTCTCTCTTAACTACTAAGCTTGCCTATAACCAGCCACTAAACTTAAGAAGGTTTTTTCTTCTTAGAAATTAAGGTGCTGAAGCTCTCTGTCTTCTGTACTATGTTCAAGATGATAGGCAGTGGTTCTCAGCCTTTCTTTGGTTTCCAAACCATCCACACATAATCTATCTTCCGTCAGAAACAGCTCTCAACCTGGGGTGGGGAGAAGCATCCCCAAAGTGAAAATCTATTAGAATTCAGCAAGTATCTACTATAGACTTAATAAATGCTTTGGGGCTGGGAGGGAAGGAAAAAGAATATATATGACATGGTTTCTTTTCTCCCAGAACTAATAAGCTCCCTTCCTTCTCATTCCCCACACTACTGCCTTATCTCAGCCCTTCTTCTCATTTATTGAACTAATAAAATAATCTACAAGCTGATATTCAACCTCCATTTATTTCTTCCCTAATCCATCAAATCATTATTTCCCTAATTAAAGCTCTGATCAATTACTCCCTGATCAACAGATCTTCAAGCACTGCCCAAAATACACCAAGCAATCAAGGCCTGCTGCAGATTTCCAGTCTTATCTCTATACTCCCTCCATATCAGCCCAAATCCTGGTTATTCTCCAAGGTCTGTTTTAAATGCCACCTCCTTGAAGATATTGTTTCTCAATCCCCAAACTAGAAATCCTTTCTCTGTCTTCTTGAATCTCTCTTGTGGCACTTACATTTTATGTGACACTCAATAACTTTATCTACTAGATTTAAAAGCTTTTGGAAGAAGCAGTTCATGCTTCGGACTCTTACAGCCCCGTATCAGTCCTGACTCTGGTGCTTAGAAAGCACACAGTAAATGTTGAAGTGAGTGTGCACAAAACACACATGTATAAAAATTGAGTATAGCTAGGTATTGAGCTCCTTGGCCCCAGATCTAACTGAAAAGGAAGAGTAGTGGTGGCAAGGGTGAGAGGAGAATCTATGGGGAGAGGTGGGGATGACCTTGAACTGGACTTTGAAGGCAGTGAGGACCGAAGTCTGCAGATAGGTCTAAGAGTTGTCCACTATGTAGCCTTCAAGAGCCACTTTTGAAGAACATTTTCTACACAGTAGCAAATTATTTACTCTTCAAGTGTTCTCATGTAAGTTAGGGACTGATGGGAAAAGTTCTAATCCTTCCCCAAATGCCTTTTGCTTTTCCTAGAAGAAGAAGAATTGCTCCTCTAATGCCCAGAACCATGGGACCAAATAATCTACGGAAGGAACCCATTTGAAAGGTTGGTCTCAGGTCTTTTGCTAAAGAGGTGTTTGTACAAGCCTTAGAGAGGGGAACAAGAAAGAACCTGCTATTTGTTGCACAAACCATGTGAGGAGCAGGATAGTGTTTTGGCTAAGGGGGTGAACTCCGAGGTCAGACCAGCTGTGTTTGCTCCCTGGCTCTGCCAGCTCCTAGCTGGGAAACCTCAGGTTCCTGATCTGTGTATTGGGATAATAATAGTATTGGTTCCTAAGGTCATCATGTGGTTCCAGTGAGATAATTTGAGCCACACAAGCAAAACCCTGAGACCAGGGCCTGACAAATATCAGGTACTCCATAAACCTTAGCTCTTGTCAGTAGGTGCTGGTACCTGTACACAGACTATCTCATTTAGTCCTTTCAACAATTCTCTGAGATCAGAGGAAGTAGTGCCCTCTTTTATACAGACAGGAAGACCGAGTCTCAGAGGCTAACTCACCCAAGGCCATGTAATTATCCTCAATTTTGTGATCTGATGTAAAGGGAGTTTCCTTGGGGGTGTGGCCTACATCCAATATATATAAATGGTGGAATGTGATTCTGTCCTGCGTCTCTGGACCTAAAGCCTGAGGTTTTTTTCTATCCTGAGCTGCCTCCTGCTCTTGGCCTACTCTCTGATTCCAAAGAACAACACTATGTACAAATACAAAGTAGATGCTCACCTCTACTGAGATTAGAATGTCATCAGAATTTTTTAGGAGCTGGTTTTATGCATGTAGAAGGTATTAACAAGCTAGCTCAATTTATGCACGAGAAGAAAAGCCTGAGGAAATATCAATGTACTTATTACACAGGACTTGCAGAAATTCAACATTCATGTCCTTGTTGGAGGGTCATTTGTCTTCCAGCAGGTTGACTCCCTCAGCTTTGGCAGGAAGTCTACCGCTATTTCTGCAGCTTGGTTTCAACAACTGTGTAGGACTTATGACTGTATAGGACTTACAGCTGTGTGTCTGCATTCTTGCTACCCATTGGTCCTCATCTTTTATTTGGATTTGTGCTTACTCTGGTCCTGAGGTTTTTGTTTATTTGCTTTACTGTATGTATTCTTTTTTAAAAATTTAGTCTTATTATTAAATATATATGTTATTTATATATATATATATAACAAAAAGTTTGCCATCTTAACCATTTTGAAGTGACATTAATTACTTTCACCATGTTGTGCAACCATCACCACTATCTATTTCCAAAAGTTTTTCATCACACCAAACAGAAGCTCAGTACCACTTGGGCAATAACTCCCATTCTCTCTTCCCCCCAGCCTCTGGTAACCACTAATCTACTCTGGTCTCTGTGCATTTGCCTATTCTAGATATTTTATATAAGTGGGATGTTACAACATTTGTCCTTTTGTGTCTGACTTATTTCACTCAGCATGACATTTTCAAGGTTCACCCATGTAGCATGTATCAAGACTTCATTTCTCTTTACCCATGAGTTATATTCCATTGTATGGACAGACCACATTGTGTTTATCTGATCATCTGCTAATGGACTTTACTGTATATATTCTTATAAGATTCCTTGAATCTTTTGTAGAATAAGATTGGGTAGAAATAAATCAGTAATTAATCACAAAGGGCACAAACCAGTTGTGATGGTGAATGTTATGTGTCACTTTGGCTTGGCCATGATTCTCAGTATTATGTAATTATCTTCCATTTTGTAATCTGATACAAGGGGAATTTTCTTGGGGGTGTGACCTGCATCCAATATACATAGATGTTCTGGCAAAGCTCACCCTCTGTTGATCCTGCATCTGAATCATCATCCTTGAACCTCCGGTTCTTGAGACTTGAGTCTGCAGATTTGGGGATTTACCAGCTCCCGCAGCCCCATGAACCAGCAGCCTACCATCTGACCTGCCGATTTTGGGTTAATCAGCCCCTGCAACCACGCGAGTCAGGAGAAGCCTCCAGCCTCACGGCTGACCTATGGATTTGGGACTTGCCAGCCTCTACAACTTCATAGGCTGTTCCCTTGAAATAAATCTCTGTCTCTATATATTTATATATGTACACTTCACTGGTTTCACTCATCTAGAGAACTCAACTTAAGACATTTGGTACTGAGAGTCATTCTGAATTGTTTCCCAAGTCTGGCTAGTCTTAAAAGGGCTGATGACTCTGCCTCTAGCAGTAAAGAGGGCACTGCTAGTTCATGGCTTAAGATGACAATGAAAACATGCAAAATATCACCACCAATGGATCAAATATTTGTGAGAGACAAGGCTCTGGGTGATGGCATGTTTGATACTTTTCTACAATTTTGTTAGAATGAGAAGTACAAGGAAGCTTGTTGGTTGGTTCTATCTTTGCTAGACAAAGTGGTGAAAGAAAGGGATGAGCTCAAAAATTCAGAGTCACAGCTCAAGAGCTGCATAAAAGAGCTGAAAATTGCCACTTGTGCCCTGAAAAAAAGGCTTATTTTATATATATGTGTGTGTGTGTGTGTGTGTGTGTGTGTATATATTTTATTGTACTTTAGATGAAGGTTTACAGAACAAATAGTTTCTCATTAAACAGTCAGTACACCTATTGTTTTATGACACTGGTAACAACCCCATGACATGTCAACACTCTCCCTTCTCGACCTTGGAGGACCCCCCTTTTTTTTTTGGTGAAAATATACATAGCTAAATTTGCACCATTTCAAAAGTTTCTACATGTACAATTCAGTGACATCGATTACATTCTTCCAGTTGTGCTGCTATTCTCACTATCCTTTTCCAAATTATTCCATCACCATTATCTTCAACTCACTGCCCCCTAGGCTTCCCATCAGATCTTTTGAGTTGCTGTTGTCAATTTGATCGCACATAGATATTTCTTTTTTTTTGTACCTTAGATGAAGGTTTGCAGAACAAATAGTTTCTCATTAGTTAGTACACATATTGCCCTATGACAATGGTTAACAACCCCACGACATGTCAACACTGTCCCTTCTCAACCTTGGGTTCCCTATCACAAGCTAAAAAAAGCCTAATTTTTTGTAGTAGCAGAGCTGATATTGCTGAAAACCAAACCCAGAGTTTTATCATAAGAGTGGCTGAATTACAATGCCAATTGAATTCCCAACCTGGAATGATGTCTGAAGTGAGGGCATTAATTGGGAAGAAATGGGATCCTGAAACTTGGGATGGAAACATATGGGCAGAAAATCAGGAAGCTGGGGACATTGAGCCCCTAAATTCCATTGAATCACGCCTGCCAACAGAACCAGCCCTCTTACTTCCATCTGAAGAGATTACTTTATCTTTGTCTGCTAAGCCACTTTCCCCAGTAAAACCATTATGCCTTCCACCACCATCTGATGAGATTAACCTGGCTGTGCCTGAAGAGTTTTTGTCTGAGATATTGCCTGGGATGATGCCTGAGGCATTGCATAGGGCATCACCTGAGGCAGATGCCTTACAAGACATTGCTGAATGTCCCCAGGACCCAACCCCACCACCCATATTTGCTTCTAGACGCATAACCAGACTTATCCCACTGAGCCTCAAGAGGTGAAGTACAAAGTGTGACTCAGGAGGAGGTATGCTACATTCTGAAAGAACTGCTTGATTTTTCTAATACATACAAGCAGAAATTGGGGGAATATGTGTGGGTGTGGGATAATGGTGCAAGAAACATAAAACTGGACCAGTCTGAGTTTACTGATTTGGGCCCACCAGGTACAGATTCTTCATTCAGTGTTTCAGCTCCAGAGGTGAGGAAAGGCTCATTAGATCCTTATTTGGTTGGTTCACTGAAGCATGGATTATGTGGTAACCTACACTAAATCAAGCTGAAGCACCAGATTTGCTTTGGTATACAGTAGAAGAAGGTATCCAAAGTCTTAGGGAAATTGGCATGCTGAGTGGATTTATCAGGTTGGACCCACAGACCCACCCATGCAGTGCCCAGAGGACATATCTTTTGCCATAATGGTGAGGAATAAATATGTGAAAGGAGCCCCAGCATCCTTGAAGACTGCTGTGATTGCTATTTTATGGAAGTCAGATTTTACAATGGGAACTACCTTAACTGAATTAAGACATTTAAGTACAGTGGGGCTGATTGGATCCTGTGGTTATGGGGCAAAGTGCCAGCACTTAACTGACAAAGATGAGGTGGGCTTGGTTATCGTAATGGACAACAGAGTCAAAGGATTAATCAGAATAGTCTGACTCGTATGACTTATTGCATTGCCTAGTTAGTCTTGATGTCACTAGGACTGAAATAGATGGGAAATCTACTAAATATTTACTTAATCTGTACAAGTGGGGGAATTCTAGGTCAAGTGAACAGTAGTCTAATTCAAATCGTGACAATAGAGATTCATGACCCCTCAATCAATTCCCAAACTTGAGCCAATTTACAGACCCACAACCCCTCGATTGAAGAGGGGTTAGATCCCCTTGAGGAAGAACCTGCCTGCACAGCCAAAAATTTATACTTCTAATCTTTCTCCTAGCCTTCCCCCGAGGGATCTGCAGCCTTTTAGGAGAGTGACTGTTCATTGGGGAAGATGAAATAATCAGACTTTTCAGGGATTACTGGACACTGGCTCTGAACTGACACTAATTCCAGGAGACCCAAAACATCACTGTGGCTCACGAGATGTGGAGGTGTATGGAAGTCAGGTTATTAATGGAGTCTTACTTCAGATCTGTCTCACAGTGGGTCCAGTGGGTCCTCAAACCCATCCTGTAGTGATTTTCCCAGTTCCAGAATGCATAATTGGAATAGACATACTCAGCAATTGGCAGACCCCCACATTGGATCCCTGACATGTGGAGTAAGGGCTATTATGGTAGGAAAAGCCAAGTGGAAGCCATCAGAACTGCCTCTACCAAGGAAAATAGTAATCCAAAAGCAATACTACATTCCTGGGGTATTGCAGAGATTACTGCAAAAATCAAGGACTTGAAGGATGAAGGGGTAGTAATTCCCACCACATCTCCATTCAACTTGCCTATTTGGCCTGTGCAAAAAGCAGATGGATCTTGGAGAATGACAGTGAATTATAGTAAACTTAACCCAGTGGTGACTCCAATTGCAACTGCTGTTCCAGAGGTGTTTTCATTGCTTGGGCAAATTAACACATCTCCTGGTATCTGGTATGCAACTATTGATCTAGCCAATGCGTTTTTCTAGATTCTGGTTTTGAAGGAACACCAGAAGCAGTGTGCCTTCAACTCTCAAGGCCAACAGTACACCTTCACTGTCCTACTTCAGAGGTATATCAATTCTCCAGCTCTATGTCATAATTTAGCCTGCAGGGACTGTGATCAACTTTCTCTTGCAAAAGACGTCACACTGGTCCGTTACACTGATGATATTATGCCGATTGGACCTAGTAAGGAAAAAAGTATCAATTATTCTAGAGGGTGGGAAATTAATCTGACAAAGATTCAGGCTCTTTCTACCTCAGTGACATTTCTAGGGGTTCAGTGGTGTGGGGCATGTCGATATATTCCTTCTAATGTGAAGAGTAAGTTGTTACATCTGGCCCCTCCTACATAGGGGAAAATGATTGGAAAATTGGTGACAAGGAGGTATGGGGAAGAGATATGTGGATAAACCTCTCTGAATGGGCCAAAGAAGTGAAGATATTTGTGTCTCATGTGAAAGTTCACCAAAGGGTGACCACAGCAGAGGAAGATTTTAACAATCAAGTGGATAGGATGACATGTTCTGTGGAAACTAGTCATCCTCTTTCCCTAGCCACTCCTGTCGTTGCCCAATGGGCTCATGAACAAAGTGGCCATGCTGGTAGGAACATAGGCTATGCATGGGATCAGCAACATGGACTTCCACTTACCAAGGCCGACTATGCTACAGCCACTGCTGGGTGCCCAATCTGCCAGCAGCAGAGACTAACACTGAGTCTCTGATATGGCATCATTCCTAGGGATGATCAACCAGCAACCTGGTGGCAGGTTGATTACATTTGACAACTTCCATCATATAAAGGGCAGTGTTACTTTTTACTGGGATAGACAATTACTCTGGATACAGATTTGCCTTCCCTGCACGCAACGCTTCTGCCAAAACTACCATCTGTGGACTTACAGAATGCTCTATCCTCTGTGATTATATTCCACACAGCATTACCTCAGATCAAGAAACTCACTTCACAGCAAAGGAAGTGTGACAATTGGCCCATGCTCATGGAATTCACTGATCTTACCATGTTCCGCATCATCCTGAACCAGCTTGCTTGACAAAACAATGGAATGGCCTTCTAAGGACACAATTACAGTGCCAGTTAGGTGGCAATACCTTGCAGGGTTGGGGCAGTGTTCTCCAGGGGGCCATATATGCTCTAAACCAGCATCCAATATCTGGTGTTGTTTTTCCCATAGCCAGGATTTATGGGTCCAGGAATCAAGGAGTGGAATTGATAGTGGCATCATTCACCATTACCCCTAGTGACCCATTCACAGCATTTTTGCTTCCTGTCCCCACAACCCTATGCTCTGTGGGTTAGAGGTCTTAGTTCCAAAGGGAGGAATGTGCCCACCTGGAGCCACAACAGTGATTCCATTGAACTGACAGTTAAGAATACCACCTGGCCACTTTGGGCTCCTCATACCTCTGGATCAAGAGGCAAGGGAGTTACCATATTTGCTGGTATGATTGATCCTGATTACCAAGGGGAAATTGGATTGATATTGCACCATAGAGGTAAAGAATATGTCTGGAATACAGGAGATCCCTTAGGAAATCTCATAGCACTACCATGTCCTGTGATTAAAGTCAATGGAAAACTACAGAAACCCAATTCCCACGTGACTACTAATGGTTCAGACCCTTCAGGAATAAAGGTTTGGGTCACCCTAACCAGGCGAAGAGCCATGACCAGCTGAGGTGTTTGCTGAGTGCAGAGGGAATACCAGATGGGTGGTGGAAGAAGGTAGTTCTAAATACCAGTTACATCCACGTGACCAGTCACAGAAACGAGGATTGTATTTGCGTTTAGTATTTCTTCTTTGTTTTTTTATATGTGCATGTGTATATGTATATGTATATGTGTATATGTATGTGTATATACAACCAGGGGCTGGTTGTACTTCAGATGAAACAAAGAAGCCTTGTCTCTCAACATAGCAAATAGCACTAAAATATCTTATATAAACTGAAAAAAAAATTTAGTAAGCAGTGGAATCCTTCAAGAGATTTCTTTTTTTTCTCCCACACACATATACGTTGTAAAAAATCATCTGTGGTTTTCCTAAGGGGCATAACCAGCTAATTAAAGTTTTAAAAGCCCTGATGAATTAAGCAAGATTCGTATTTTGTTTGCTTTGCAGGAAAAATGCTGTGGTTGCTGCTGCTGTGAGAAGATTTTGGGGAAAATCAGCAGTTCTGATGCTTTGACCTCTGTGATGACTGGCAGGGGCCTTAGCCAGTGGAGGCACCTGACTTCTTGAGCAGCAGAGTGCCTGAGGGACCCACTGAGAGATCCAAGAAGTGTGGACGCCTCGCCCACATCCTGTACCTCCCATCACATCTACCCCATGGAAGTTCATACTTGGGAAGATATTTGTCTGCCTCCTTTAGCTTTTCATAATTTTTATTTTATTTCTTGGTCTTTGTTACTGGGTGAGGGATTGCATTATGTCTGCCATTTCTCAGATTACTAGAGAAACCATGTTGTTGTTGTTAATGTTAGCTGCTGTCCAGTCAGCCCCCTACTCATAGAGACCCCATGCAGAGCAGGATTGGACGGTTGTGATCCATAGGGTTTTCGGTGGCTGACTTGTAAAAGTAGATCACCAGGCCTTTCTTCCTAGTCCATCTTAGTCTGGAAACTCTGCTGACACCTGTTTAACATCATAGCAACACACAAGCCTCCACTGACAGGCAGGTAATGGCTGCACATGAGGTGCATTGGCTGGGAATCTGGGTCTCCTGCATGGAAGGTGAAATCATACTTGAGATTTATTTGAGCTTTTAAAATCTGAGGATGCATTTAGGGAAAGAAAACTGCATGCAATTATTAAACTATGGCTTTTAAAGTGGTGGTTGTACAGCCAGAAAAGATTCTAAGTGCGGTGCACCCTTAAACACTTAGTGTCTCAGACCTGATTATTTTAACTTGCTCTGAAATCAGATGAGTTCAATTGATAAATAATTTGCTATTAGAGACATAAGCCTTCTTTGAATTCTGAGGTAAGAGGCATCAGACACTGTATTTTCCATTCATTCTGAATTCTCCTCAAAGCACATCCATTTCTTTAAAGTAGCTGATTCTATTTTTAAATGAGTGAAACACATTTATGGAATTCACTTCCTGGTCGCCTCTGATCCATCCACATGAAACACACTAGTTTTTAGAGGTAACTGTTTATAGTTGGTCTTTAAAATTACAACCTCTGGAATACTGTCACATTCACCAGAGCTTTTCTTAAGTCTTGACTGTCAAGAGATAGATGTATGCCTCCCTGGGAAGGAGTGATTTGGGAAAAAGCTCTCAAGTCTCTAAGTATATGCAAACATTCATGAAGACCAGTCGTCCCACCTATGCATAGCCTCATGTGACTCAGTGGTTGTGAAAAAATAGAATTCAGAAACTAAAAGTTAAGGGAACACTATTCACTTCTTGGACATGAGAACGATTTCCAGTCAGAAGCTTCTTATTCTCTGAGGTCGAGTGCCATTTAATTAGAGATATTTAATAAGGGAAATGAGCATTATGGCATATGGCACATGCTTGGGCAGAAGGCACAGGGCCTTTAAAAAGCAAAATATGTGAGTAATTTCTTTGTGAAGAGGAGACAACGAAAAACCCCACTTAACCCATATTACACGTTCAATACCGAGAAAACCAGTTAGTTTCTTAAGCTTTCTTTAGATTTTCTGTTTCCAAGACTGTCATGTTGAAAACAGCTCTAATAATGCCTTTATCTTTACCAATAAATCATTCTATGCTATCATTGTCATGATAGCAATTAAAAGTAATTAAAATAACTTGGTGTCCGTGTTAGTGAGGGCAGATTTAATTTTCATTGACTTTTTCTATTATTTCTCATATCCACCTAATGAATCCTTATAGCATGCCCGTGAATAACTCTACACTCAACATCCTCAGTCTCATGTTTTAGGTAAGGGGAAATAGAGGAGAAAAAGTGTAATTTGATTTAGGCAACATGTCAATTTTGTGGTTGTGCCAGGCATGAAACTGGCTTTTGCTTTTACATGATGATGCATTTCTGTTTTCCTTCTGCCTATGCATTTATCCACCTTTGGTTTCTCCTGTTTCTGTTATGTGACTATGCTTAAAATGTTTAATTTCGTTTTCTTAAAAAAAGAAAAAAGGCCATGACTGAAATGTTATATTACTGTGCTATCTTTAGCTGATGCTATTCATTGAGTCTGGAAAAACACAAGCCAGTGCATGCATTAATACTCCATTATACCACAGAGCACTGGCCTTCATTCAAGTGCTAAATAAGACACAAGAGTCTGATTTTTAAGCCCCGTGTGGAAGGGCGTTTCTGAACTGCAGCCCAACGAAGGAATACTCGCCTTGCCAAATTAAGGCACCGATGACCACGTGGTTAGAGGGTGTAAAGGCTTTTTTTTTCCAAATAAAGGCTTTGAAAGGAAGCTCTCCTTTGAAAATGGATCTTGTTTAACTTTGTAGTTGGATTTCCATATCTGGGTGGGTGCCTCCCCATGCTAGGGGTGCCATTTATATCCCAGCTGGGGATAGTTCACGTTTCCCAGTCTCAGATGGCAAAACGTGAGAGTATCAGTCTGGCGTTCCCACCCGTGTGCCTCTGTGCCAGAGAGCCTGGAATTCGCACACTGCTGCCCCGCTGGGAACAGGCTCCACAGAGCAGAGGAACCAGGCCAGATGGGAGCATGGGCCCAGAGAAGCGAGACTGGCTGGACTGGGACGATTGTGATCCATTTTTCCAAGAAGTCATTAGAGAGGCTGGATTTCCCCTTCATCCTCTTGATGGCATTTTCTTCCCCACATTGCACTTTATGGCTGTGCCTCATCCTCCCCAACCACCCCGCCCCAACACACACCAGTTCTTTCTTTATTCAACAGAGGAAATTAAGCACCGATGTGGCACTTCCCACTGTCTGGAGAGAAATAGACGTCACAAAGAATGAAGGAAAAAGTATGCTCATAGCTGTAGTCTGGAAGGCACCAAGACTTACCCAGAGAATGTAGCAGTTTAAAAATTGGGGAGTTAGAGCTCATGCCCCAATTTGTTACATAATGTACATAAAGAACTTTGGAATAGATTCAACTAACTTAGTGAAAAGATTTCTAGGTTGAAATTGCATAGCACTTACATCTGTTGAGCACCGTAGGTTTGTTTGCATTTGCTTTTTGTCTGACTTGATATTAATTTGCTTTCTTTTCTCAAAAATGTAAGTAGGCATGTTGCCATTGTCATGGCATACTTTGCTGTGAATATTTTAAAAGATGTATGAATACTTTTATTTTTATTCATTCTACGAAAATTTATTATAGCAATTTTTTCTTGTTTTAGAATCAAAATGTGGATTTTATGTTAGAGAAATGAGAATTCTACTCCTAGTTCATTTCCTTTTATGTCCCTCCAGTTCTCTCTACCCTGGCCCTGCCATTAGGCAGAGGTGTCAGTGTGTAAGCATTGCTTATTTAGTGTGGGCTATAGAACAATCTGGAGCCCTGGTGGACCAATGGTTGAGAACTCGGCTGCTAACAAAAAGGTCGGCAGTTTGAATCCACCAGCTGCTCCTTGGAAACACTATGGGGCAGTTCTACTCTGTCCTATAGGGTCGCTATGAGTCAGAATCAACTCTACTGCAATGGGTTTGGTTTTTTTTTTTTTTTTTTTAATAGAACAATCTAAGGAACTTCCATTGGAAAACTCATTTGTGAAAGCATAGCGGAGAGGAAGAGGCAGGGTGCTTTGCTGGTCATGGCTGTTATACCCAGCTCAGCTATCTGTTCCCTGGCACTCCATCACCATTGAAGACAGTAGCACAAGTGTCAGGCTCAGCATTACTGAGGCTCACTTCTCAAAATCTCAGATGCACCCTACTTTTCTTTTGCCCTATTTTTTTTTACTTTCTTATTTTTCTTAGAATTAAAGTACATCTTCTTATCCATCACAACTCTTCCATAAAGTCTTTCCAAGATGAAACTAATGATTACAAAGGGAATTGCTTTCAGTTCTGAAGGAAACTTGATGCCCGACTTATTAGATGTTGTCTTAGTTATCTAGTGCTGCTATACCAGAAATACCACAAGTGTGGGTGGCTTTAACAAACAGAAATTTATTTTCTCACAGTTTAGGAGGCTCCAAATTCAGGGTGCCAGCTCTAGCAATGGCTTTCTCTCTCTGTCAGCTCTGGAGGAATGTCCTTGTCTTTCCTGAGCTTCTGCTCCTGGGTGATCTTCCTGTGGCTTGGCATGTATCTTCTCCCATCTCCACTTGCTTGTTTAATCTCTTTTACATTTCAAAAGAGATTGACTCAAAAACACCCTACGCTAATCCTGTCCTATTAACATAACAAAGTTAACCCATTCCCAAATGGGATTATAATCATAGGCATAGAAGTTAGGATTTATAACACATATTTTTGGGGAACACAATTCAATCCATAACATTTCACCCTTTGGCCCCCCCAAATTCATGTCCTTGCCACATGCAAAATGCATCCCTAAAGTCTTCAATCAACTCCAAGTCCAAAATCTCATATTCTGAATCACTTAAATCAAGTATTAGTGAGACTTGAGGCATATTCCATCCTGGGGCAATGTTCCTCTTTACTTGTGAACCTGTAAAATCTAGACTACAAGTTATCTGCTTCCAAAGCACAATGGTGGAACAGGCACAATGTAGACATTTCCATTACATAGAGAAGAAATCAGAGGGAAAGAAGGGATAACAGGCACCAAGGAAGTCCAAAACCCAACAGAACGATTTACATCAGCTCTCAAGGCTTGAAAATAATCCTATATTCTCTGAGACCATCTGAGCAATGGCCTTGCCTTCCAGACTCTCGGTGTTGGCTGTGCCCTCTGGACTCTGAGTGGAAGCCTCTCAGCCTTAGGGTTCAGCTCCATCTTCTAGGCCCACTAAATTGGCAATTCTGCTCCCTCGGCTTTGTGTGGCCCCATTCTCCTAGTCCAGCTGAATGGCGACCCCACATCCTCATCCCCAGGAGGACCAATTCTTCTGCCCTTTGGGCATGGAAGCCCCACCCCCTCGGCTTTGGGCAGCAGCTCCATCCTCTTAGCCAAGCTGAATGGCAGCTCGACTCTCCAGAATCGAGTTGGTGAAAATCTGATCCTTTGAAACAGAAGGCCATGGCTCTACTCTTTGACACCCCAGAGGCCGTGGCCCCACCCTTTAAGACCCCAGAGGCTGTGGCCCCACCCTTTGAGATTGAGGCAGCTCTGCTTCCTGTGCTACTTCCAACAGTTCTGGTGATTGCTGAGCTGCTCTAGGGATTGTTCTTTTCTTGGAGGACAACAGATGTAACTCCTTTGGCCTGTTTCCTGCTGGTAGAATTCCAAGAGGGAGACAGTGTTCTCTTCTTTCATTCATTCTTTGTCCCCTTTAGTCTAAGCTGATGGTTTTTCTGCTATGGTAGTTGGTTAGATCCATCAGCCACAGGCTTAATCTCTTTCACAAAAGATTGTATATCCATGGCCTTGGTGAACATTCTAGGACACGTGTCCTTAGTTTGTACAACAGATTTCCAAATCTTGAAGTTCTGTTTTCATTTTGCACAGTTCCTTTTTAAGCCCATCTCTTTCCTCTAGTATTTTACTGTAAGTGGCAAGGAGAAACCATGCAGCCCCTTTAAGATCTTGCTTAGAAATCTCCTCAGCCAGATATCCAAGTTTATCACTTACAAGTTCTGCCTTCCACCAAATATTTGAACATAATTCAGACAAGTTCTTTGCCACTGCATAAAAAGCATCACCCTTCCTCCATTGTCCAATCACGTGTTCATCATTCTTCTTAAAGCCTCACCAGAAGCACATTTAACATCCACGTTTCTAGCTACAGTCTGTTGCTGGCACCACATGTATTCTTTAAGATGATAGACACTTTCTCTATAATTCTCCTCACTTCCTTCTGCGCCCTCACCTGAATTTCTTTTGATGTCCATAATTCTACCAATCTTTTCAAGGCAATCTAGGCTTTTACTATTATTAGGCCCCTTAAAACTCTTCCAGCCTCCACCCATTCCCAATTTCAAAACCACTTTCACATTTTAGGTGTTTGTTCAAACAGCCCGCCTACTTCTCGGTACCAAATCCTGTCTTAGTTATGTACTGCTGCTATAACAGAAATCCACAAGTAAGTGGCTTTAACAAATTTATTTTCTCACAGTTTAGGAGGCTAGAAGTTCGAATTCAGGGTTCCAGTTCTAGGGGAAAAATTTCTCTCTTTGTTGGCTCTGGAGGAAGGTCCTTGTCTCAAGGAAGGTCCTTGTCTCTTCTGAGCTTTCGCTCCTGGGCGATCTTTATGTGGCTTGACATGTGTTTTGCCCCATCTCTTCTTCTTGTTTAATCTCTTTTGTATCTCAAAAGAGATTGACTCAAAAACACCCTATACTAATCCTGTTTTATTAACATAACAAAGACCACACATTCACAAATGGGATTACAACCACAGGTGTAGCAGTTAGGATTTACAACACATTTTAGGGGGGCACAATTCAATCCATAGCAAACCCTGAGTTCCTGGGTTACGTTACTTCCTAGCATAGCATGAATCTACATTTTCTCAGATTAGAAGTGCTGCATATTTCTTCTGGCTCCATTTTAGTGATGTGTGTTTTGCATAAGTGGTCTTAAAATGGGTAGTTTCACCTTCCATGAAGGCTTATAACTCAACTACTATTACCTGTTAAAAACAGTAGAAAACTTTCAATACCTGAGTGTACATCTGTTGATTTGTATGTGTTTTGTGGTCATCCCAGCAGATAGATGCTCTTGGGTCCTTTTGATGAGGTTTATTAGTGTAGATAAGAAATAAAAATGGATTCATAATGTGGTGACTATACATAGTGTATACTTTTATTTCTGAACATGATTTCATTCATCTGTATCTGTTTGCCTTATAAAGATACATAACAATCATATATATGTATGTATATATATATATCATATTGAAGAATAAACATGGACTTTATCATTTGGTTAATGAGCTAAATTATTCAATGGAGCAAACTTGGCAAATGCAATACAAAGTCTCCCCTTTATGACAAGGTCCAACATGTCAATGGCCACTGTGACATTAAAAACCCAGATACCTTAAAAGAGTGTCACACTTATACGGGCCCCATATCCATCGATAGGAATACCACCAGTCCCATGGGAAAACAACTCTCTCGTTTGGAAACACAACAGTTACAATATGCCAACATAAGGTTTAGGGTTTTTTCCTATTAATAGAAAGATATTGACTGAGATGTATATATAAAGTGGTGCCTGAACAGTGTTTAGTAAATTATTAAGGCAATTAGCAGCAGTTCACCCCTGTAATGTGACTTAGTGGCTTTTCTTCAGGCCCTGAACAGTGTCTGCTTCAGAAAACCTTTCACTGGAAAACTTTAGTACAAAGTAGCTACCCCACCATTGGTGTGGCGTTGCTTCCTGGAGTTGCCTTCTTGGCGAAAATGCCACTGTGATTGTTCAGTTCAGAGACCTATGTCTCTGGGTGGTGTCTGGGCCATGTCTGCATTAGTCCACTGGGGGCTGGCTCACTTAGCACCAATGGAAGATGGAATGCCCCTGTCCCCAGCCTGGCTTGAGACAGGTCCACAAAATTTTCTATTACTATCTCCAGCGCAAGCAGGGGTGGGGCCTTTTTGTTCTCACACTTCAGCCTCTAGGTGAGGCATTCCAACTTCTTTCCTGATGTGAGGAAGCCTCATTAACCCTGTAAGACCGGCACAAAATAGGTCGCATTGGACAGCTCCACACTTTCCAGGCATAGATTCTCAACACTTGCTCAGGGCACTGACACGGAGACAGAAGCCAGCCATTGCTGTCTTCCTCCCAGCGCTCCTCCCCCTCCTCAGGTGAGGTGGGGTGGACAGCCTCCTTCCTCCTCCTTCACCTTACCACAGAGGGAGAGCTCCACCCACTTCCTCACCACCTGTCCCCACTGTATGGACATCATCGTCCTGACCCATGAGGAGGCTAAGTGCTTCCCCATGCTTCTCCTTTTGGGGTTTCTTTCTGCCACTGCTAACATGGGTCTTCCCCAAGAGCTGGTGATCGGCTTTCCCCAGGCATCATTGTGGTACAAAGAGAGTCTCATGAAAGATACGAACCTGTGTTCAGCTACCTTGTGGACTCAGCTGCAGAGCTGGGGGCTTCTGAGTCCCCCCGAATCTCTCCTAGTTATTTCTTGAGACATCCAGAATATTCTTATTTGTGTCAGAGAGAGATGCCTTTTCTGGCAGGACCCCACCTGCAGACATCCCCTGTGCTGCTGCGATCCATGTTGAGAAACACAGCTACCCCTGCCAAGGGCACTGTCTTCTGGCATCCTAGGTGAAGGCAGATACAGTGCTTCCTGGAGCCCTCATGGCACTCACACTACATAGCACAGCCACCTAGGGGGCAGAGAAGGCTCAACCCCCAGGCTTATCCTCATCCTTTATGTCCAACAGACCGAAGCAAACTTCATCATCACAACTGTTAGAAGGCAGTAGGTCTCCTCCCCCATAACCTGTCTGTTGTTAGCTACCACCCATTCAGCTCCTGACTCATGGCCATTCCATGCACAACGGAGTGAAACACTGCCCAGTACAGCACCATCCCCATGATTGGTTGAGGATTGGGCCTTTGTAATCTATAAGGCTTTAACTGACTGATTTTCAGAAGTAGATTGCCAGGCCTTTCCTTCTAGTCCATCTTAGTCTACTGAAACCTGTTTAGCATCACAGCAACACGCAAACCTCCACTGACAGATGGGTAGTGGCTGTGCATTGGCCAGAAATCCAACCAGGGTCTGCTGCATGGAAGACAAGAATTCTACCACTGAATCACCACTGCCCGCTGTCTACCAGGTAGTATTTTGTAGAATGAAGGCAAGGCTCAGGCTGAATTCTGCCACCTATACAAGTGATGATTAGCAAGTGAAACCACAGTAATGTATATACAGCAGTGTTATCCCAGTGAAGCCTCAGCTCTCTGATCTTTAGACCCTCTGGCAGTACTTTTCATGAAACGTTCACTCAAGGCAGATGTGACAATATTCTGTTGACAAGATTCAGCTAATTGTCTAGTTGGATCAAATGATAGCATCTTCTACAAAGTGGCTGAATTCTGAGGCCTGAAGGTCACTCCCAAGAGTATAGTCTCCTAAGCTTGCTAGATTCTTGTAGCCACTTCATTTAAGGGTAGAAGTGTTGTACAGCATTTCTAGCCAATCACACACCTTAAGCACTAATGTCACCAATTAAAAAAATTACCTTGATGATGAAATGGATAAGAGCTGGGCTGCTAACCAAAAGGTTGGCAGTTCAAATCCACCAGCTGCTCCTTGGAAACGCTATGGGGAAGTTCTACTCTGTCCTATAGTGTATCTATGAGTTGCAATCAACTTGATGGCACATAACAGCATGCTAATTTAACCCCACCTATCTGTTAGTTTGTTGTATTGTGGTGGCTTGCATGTTGCCACAATGCTGGAAGCTATGCCACTGGTATCTCAAATACCTGCAGGGTCACCCATGGTGGACAGGTTTTCAGTGGAGCTTCTAGACTAAGAGACTAGGAAAAAAGGCCTTGCAAACTTCTTCCAAAAGTTAGCCAATGAAAACCTTACGGATCACAACAGAACATTGTCTGTTGCTTTGGACATGTCATGAGGAGAGATCAATAACTGGAGGAGGACATAGTGTTTGGTGAAGTAGAAGGCCAGGAAAGGAGAGGGAGACCTTTGGAAAGATGCATTAACACAGCAGCCCCAAGATGGACTTGAACATGCTGGTGACTGTGACAATAATGCAGGGCCAGGCAACATTTTGTTCTGTTTGTAATTTATTATCTAATACCCTGGCATAGAGTTAGTTGATGTTTAAAGCACCCTAATCAATAATAAATTGCCATGAGTTGGAGACAACTCAGCAGCTATCCATCCATCCATCCATCCATCCATCCATCCATCCATCCATCTATCCATCTATCCATCTATCCATCTATCTATCTATCTTAATTTAAAACTCTTCTGGTGTTGAACAGACGTAAGAATAGAAGGAGAGATTGTACAAACCAGCCTTCTTTTATTTTTTTTTAGTTTTTTTGATTGTACTTCAGGTGAAGGCTTACAGAACAAATAGTTTCTCATGAAACAGAAGTACACATGTTTTATGACTTTGGTTAACAACCCCACAAAATATCAACCCTCTAACTTCTCGACCTCTTTTTTTTTTTGGTGAAAATACACATACCCAAAGATAC
>NW_004444134.1:4096141-4105038 GCF_000243295.1 Trichechus manatus latirostris | reverse complement strand
TGGTCCTATTTTTTCTTCTATGAACTTTATAGTTTTAGGCTTTATATTCAGGTCTTTGATCCATTTTGAAGTAGTTTTTGTATACGGAGTGAGGTATGGGTCCTGTTTCATTTTTTTGCCGATGGATATCCAGTTTTGCCAGCACCATTTGTTAAAAAGACTGTCTTTTCCTCATTTGACGGACTTTGGGCCCTTGTCGAAGATCAGGTGACCATAGGTGGAAGGATTTACATCTGGGTTCTCAATTTTGTTCCAACCAGCCTTCTTATTCTAATTTCAAGTGCTAACTACCAACCCCAAGGAGCCTTGGTGGGGCAGTGGTTAAAGTGATCGACTGCTAACTGAAAGGTTAGCATTTGAAACCACCAGCCACTCCATGGAAGAAAGATGTTGGCAGTCTGCTTCTGTAGAGATTTACAGCCTTGGAAATCCTATGGGGTTGTCACTGAACCTGGAATGGTGGGTCCTTGTCTGGAGTGCTCAGACTTGCCAATTATCTGGACATGGGTCTTTGAGCTAGAGAAAGTAACTTTATTGCAATGCACAGAGCAAGGAGCCAGGAGGAACTTCCTCAGATTCAGCTCACCAAGCTATAGGGAATCAGGACTTATATGTGATTTGGGCAACAAGATGGTGGCCTCGCAGGTGTTCTGGGAGAGAAAACTCCAGAAGGCGGCCTGTAAACAAGAGATGACGTGGTTATTGTTGGACCTCTGACTTTGAAATAGGGTACAGGTGATGACTTTTCTTCTGATTCATTCCTCCTGTTGCTGCATCATCTGTTGAGGTCAACTAGTGGTCACAGCTGGCCCTTCTGCGCATGTAGGGCAGGCCAAATCTGATTTGGGCTAGTTTAAGGAGTAATGGAAATTTACTGGCATTAGTAAGGTCAGGTTACAGGGTCACTATGAGTTGGAATCAACTCGACAGCAATGGGTATGGGTAGCTCCCAATCGCTGGAGTATATAGTCTTGATTATTTTTGTTGTTAGGTGCCATTAAGAAGGCTCTGACTCATAGCAGCTTATTCTAGATTAGGGTACTTCAAATGTCAACTGACTTCTATACCAAAGTATTTCACAGTAAAGTACAGATAAAATCATACCATTTGGTCATAGCATCTCATACAATTCTTCCCGAGAAAGCTCTTTCAGCTTCTGCCCCTGGCCCCTCATTTGGCTGCTTGAGGAGCCTATGAGTCCCGGGAATGGCCACGGATCCTCTTCCTCTCCCTTTTCTTCCATGAAGGCTGTTCTCTCCAAAATACAAATCTCATAAAGCTACCAGGCATGTCTGAACCCCTTGCTGTTACCTTTAGTGACAACTAAAGCTAGGGCTTACGAATCATCTCAGAACTATTAAATAAGAATGCTTTCTGTCCCTCTTAACAGTCTAGTGAGATATGCCTCTGAAATAACTATGAAGCAGCAGAGAAGAATCTTGCTGCTCTAGCAGACTCTAGGACTACACACATCAAGCCCCATGCCCCTTCCAGGGGAAACGCCCTTCTGAGTTCACATAGCTCTGAAAACTAAGATCCTGCAATGTTCTGTGTATAGTCAAACTAGTGACGAGCAAATACCCTCCTTAAGTAACCATCTGCCTCCTATGTTCTCGGTTTTGTTGTTGGAGAGCGCTAGCTTTTACATCTTCCTACTTAATAAATCATGGCAGATTTCATACTTGATCTCTTGGGCTCCAGTCTCTTCCTTCTTCAACCCTCCATATTGATGACAATTTTATTTCTAAAACACGAATCTGATCATATCACTTTAAAGTTCGGTAATTTTATCGTAAAAAAATTTCAAATTCCTTAAAGTCGTATTTAAAATTCTCATGTATTCTTGTGGTCAGATTTACTTTCCAACATCATTTGCTACACTTTCCCACCCCTCTCTACTCTAAAGACTCTACTCCTAGGCTTCCAGCAGGGTCATAATACAGTATTTCTGACCAAATGAGGCCTACAGATGTGGGGTCTTTTGGATACCACAGTTCCTAAAATTTTTACTTTGAATGCCTCTACAGCATTCAGGCACTAATAAAGGGTTCAGACCATATGTAATGTTATTTCTGTTTATCACAGACAACTAGTGCCAGAAAAGACAATGACTGAGGCTGGAGGTTTCACTTCCAAGATGGTTCACTTATATGGCTGCCAAATTGATGCTGACTGTTTGCAGGAGACCTGAGTCCTTCCAGATGGACCTCTCCACAGGGCTGCTCATGACATATGACAGCTGGATTCTCAGACTGAGTAATCAAAGAGAGAACAGATGGAAGCCTCAATGTCTTTTATGACCTATCCTCAGTGGTTACACTCCTGAATTCCCACAATGCTCTATTTCATGTGGGAGGGGACTACACAAGGCAAGAATACCAGGAGGTGAGTATTACTGGAGACTATTCTGGAGGCTGGCTACCATAGTCCATCCTATGGCTCCCCAATGATACATGTGCCTCCCTTGTGCAAATCACATTCAGTCACTCCAAGTGTGACTCATCCCATAACAGCATCAACTCAGAGTCAGGAATCTCTTCTTTTTTTTTTTTTCTGGAGAGATATAAATAAAAATTTTATTTATTTATTTTTTGTTGTTTTTGAAAATACACACAGCAAAACATATACCACGTCACCAAACTAAAGAGAAATGTTATTTGTGTCCCTCCCTTGCCATACACACCTAACATACTATGGTGGGGCAGGCATAGGATAGTTACTAAAAAGATTCCTATTCCAAAAGAGGAAAAGGGGGCACATACAAGAATTCTGAAATTCAGCAGGGCAAATGTTGGAAGTTCCTTGTTTAGGACTCAGTCTTCCTCCTTCCCAGGAATGATTCACTATGGCTCTAGACCCTATCCTCTGGGCTGTTGATTTCACCATCTGAATCGTTCTTCTTTTTCCATAAAACTAGCCTGGGTTTGCAGCTGTGTAGGTTTTTTAGCCTACTTGCAGCCGGTAGGAGTTTGAGAGCACAAAGGCCTCTTTCCGCTTTGTGCTCTCTTTGCCCAGTTTAGTCCAAGCTGGCAGCTTTTCTTCCAATATGATTCCTTTAAAAACTTTATAGGTTTCCCATGAATTTTACTGGGGTACGCTCCATGCCGCATCCACAAATCTCATTGAGATAAGTTCTTGTCTACCTTGGACTGTGCCAAGCCTGTTGAGGGACAACACCCTTAAATGTCTTAGAAGCCTTACAGTTTAACTGAGTGATTTTCTGAAGCAGTCTCTAGTATTCCTGAAGTCTTAATAAAGAATTTTAAACTCTTGGCTTTATGTTTCACCATGCTTCCTTCAGAGTGCCCTGGATTTGATCTTTGCCTAGAAGCCATTTCTCAATTGTAGGCTCACTTGTTGTCTGCTAAGACTGGAAATATTAAATTCCTTTTTGTTCGAAAGCCCTTCTTTTAGTTTATCTCCTTTTTGTTTAAAAGTCCTTCAGTTTATCTCTCTCTTCTCACATTTTATTATAAGCAACAGGAAGAAAGCAGTCATACATTTAGCACTCTGTCTGGAAATCTCCTTAGCTAGATCACACGGTCCATTAGGTCAGCTTTCTACTTTCCCCACTATTGCAGGCGAAGTTGCTGCTAAACTTCATGCAACTATATAAGAAAGATCTCTTTCCTTCAATTTCAAATAACATTTTACTTACTTTTCTTTAAGCCTTCACTCCCACTACCTGTCTGTCAGTTTGTTGTACTGTGGTAGCTTGCATATTGCTATGATACTGGAAGCTATGCCACCAGTATTTCAAATACCAGCAGGGTTACTCATGGTAAGCAGGTTTCAGTGGAGCTTCCAGATACAAGAGACTAGGAAAAAAGGCCCGGAGATCTACTTCTAAAAATTAGCCAATAAAAACTCTCTGGGTCATAACAACCCTATGGATTGTCTGACTCGCTTGCTTTGGACAAGTCATCAGGAGGGATCAATTGCTGGAGGAGGACATCATGTTTGGCGAAGTAGAGGGCCAGTGAGGGTGAGGGAAACCTTGGTGAAATAGATTGGCACAACAGCCGCAATGATGGGCTTGAACATGGTGACAACTGTGAGGATGAAACAGCATTCGCAATGTTCAGTTCTGCTGTACATAAGGTTGCCATGAGTTTGAGTTGACTTGTTGACAGCTAACAACAACAAGCCTTCACTCACAGACCCCTCAAAGGTCATTAAAATTTCATGAAACACTCTTCAAGACTCTTCCAGCTTCCATTAATACTCTTCTTAAAGTCTTTCCAGCTTCTGCCCACTGACTGGTTCCAAAGCTACTCCTACATTTTAGGGTTTTTTTGTTGTTGTTGTGCTGTGTCAATACTCTAAAACTTCTGATAGCTCCTAGACAATAGGTTTGTTCATAATTCTGAAGGTTTATACATCCTCTTCTCTCTGTCTGAAATATTTTCCACTGATTTTGTTTACCTGATCAACACCCAAATCCCTTCCTTGCCCAACCCAGGGCAAAGTCCTTATGCCTCTATCGCATCCTCTGTAAATTTCTCTTACAGTGCTTGTCACATTATTCTCTAATCTTTGCTAAAAAAGCTTCCCGCCATACTGTAAATTCCTTTAATACAGGTCTTTGGGTCTTATTTTTGGTTCATTTATTGTTTTTTTCCTTGAGTCTCAACATAGATACTCTTTGCATGAATCCTTGTTTTGCTGGATTTGTAATGAGAACATTTTAACACTATTAGCAAGACTTATTGAATAAAACCCCATTGCCTTTGAGTTGATTCTGACTCATAGCTACCTTATAGGACAGAGTACAACTGCCCCATAGGGTTTCCAAGGAGCAGCTGGTGGATTTGAACTGCTGAACTTTTGGTTAGCAGTTGAGGTCTTAACCACTGTGCCACCACAAACTTCCAAAAGTATTTAGAATCTTTTTTCTCACCTTTTGGTCTATGTCTTATCACTGATTAATGGCAAAAGTACAGAATATTATGAATAAGTAAAAAATTATTTTTCCTATGTATTCATAATTTTAAAATATATATCCTTTATACATATGCTTAAAAATTTGTCAACTTGAGAGAAAATAATCCAACAAGAATATTCATAATTCTTACTAATTAATGTCTGAACTTTTTTCCACTCAACTATTTCACACACCTGTTCACTGTAAATTCCCTCAGCAATTTTTATACCATTTTTAATGCTGCCCAGGATTTGGAAGAACACCTGAGATTTTTCTGAATTTTAATTATTTTCAAATTAATTTTAATATTCTGAGTAATTTCAAACCTACCCATATGTTTGATAAAATTTAATTTTTTCATTTCAAAAAAATTATGAAGTTTTCCTAAGGTTTCAAAAGACAACATTATGGTTTGCTTTTAAAAATAGTTTATTGTAAAATTCTTTCACTGAAAACCTTCCTATTTGTCCCAAACCTTATCATTCCATGATTAACTTAGTAGCTTGTCTTGCATGCAGTAGCTCACAGCCATCCAGGGTTTCCATGGATTTTGCTACTCTGCCAAGCTCACCTTTTATTAACTTCCCTTAAACCAGATCCTAGAGATTTGGTTCCTCTGTTTCACAACAACAGTTTTCACTTTTTTTCTTCCACTCTCAGTAGCTCTGGGTTGTGCTATCTTACAAATTTGGCTAACATCCAAATGTTTCTTAAAACATCAAATATTGTTTGCTTAAGGTGCTTCACATTAGGATATTACCCATAACACAAAAAGCACCAAATGAGATAATGATTGCTTCTATTGTAACCATCTGTTGGGACTTATATTTTTTAAAATAATATTCCATAAAGTAAAGGATAAGAGGAGGCCTTGTTGATTTGGTAAAATAAGGTTTCTGTTCGCTCACAGTAAGAAGTAGACAGTGTTTACTGTTAAGCTTGTATATAGTAATTTATTGTCTCAGTTATTTAGTGCTGCTATGACAGAAATACCACAAGTGGGGGGTTTTAAAAAACAGAAATGTATTCTCTCACAGTTTAGAAGCCTAGTAGTCCGAATTCAGGGAGCTAGCTCTAGGGGAATGCTTTCTCTCTCTGTCAGCTCGGGGGGAAAGTCCTTGTCTCCTTTCAACATCTATGGGCCCAGCGTTCCTAGGAGATTTCCATGTGTCTTGGCATGAATCTTTCCCTGGGTTTAGAAGGTTCTCAGCACAAGGACCCCGGGTCCAAAGGACTCACTCTACTGCCAGCTCTTCTTTCTTGCTGGTAATGAAGTCCCTCCCCTCTCTGCCCACTTTGTTCTCCTTTTAGCTCTTGTAAGATAAAAGGTGTGACTCAAGAAATGATGCGACTTGAGCAAGGGTGTGACTCAAGAAAGGATGTGACTTGAGTCATACCCTCTTGGTAGGTTGTGACTCAAGATACACCCCACACTGATCCTGCCTCATTAACATATAGAGATTAGCATTTCCAACACATTACAAAATGGAGAATAATTACATCAGATGACTAAATGGAGGACAACCACTGGGAATCATTGCCTAGCCAAGTTTACACATATTTTTTGGGGACACAATTCAATCCATGACATTCCACCCTTTGGCACCCCAAAATTCATGTCCTTGCCACATGTAAAACACATTACCCTCATATCATCCAAAAAGTCTTAAATCAGGTACAAGTCCAAAATTTTATCTTCTGAATCATCTAAATCAAGTATGGGTGAGACTTTAGGTGTATTCCATCTTGGGACAAAATTCCTCTTCATCTATAAACCTGTGAAATCAAGACTGCAAGTTATCTGTTTCCAAAGTACAATGCTGGAACAAACACAAGGTAGACATTTCCATTACAAATGGGAGACATTGAAGGGAAAGAAAGAATAAAGGGCACTAAGCAAGTACAAAACCCAGAAGAAAATTTGCATTAGCTTTCAAAGCTTGAAAATAATCCTCTGTCCTCTGAGACCATCTAAGCAATGGTCCTGCCATACAGAGTCTGAGTGTTGGCCATGCTCTCTGGATTCTGGGTAGAGATCCCTCAGCCCGGGGTTTCAGCTCTGTCTTCCAGGCTCAGTGGGATGCCCACTTTGTTCTCCTTTTAGCTCTTGTAAGATAAAAGGTGTGACTCAAGAAATGATGCGACTTGAGCAAGGGTGTGACTCAAGAAAGGATGTGACTTGAGTCATACCCTCTTGGTAGGTTGTGACTCAAGATACACCCCACACTGATCCTGCCTCATTAACATATAGAGATTAGCTTTCTTGCTTTGGGCAGCCCCCAAATTCTCCTAGTCCATCTGAGTGGCGACCCCACACCCTCATCCTTGGAAGACTCCCTTCTTCTGCACCTTGGATATGGCAGCCCTGCCCCCTCAGGTTTGGGCAGCAGCCCCATACCCCTGGCACACTTTAAGAGCAGCTCACACTCAGGAACCCAGTTGGCAAAGATTTGACTCTTTGAAACTAGGAGTCTACGGTCCCACCCTCTGAGATACAGGAGACTGTGGCCCCACCCTTTGAAACTAAGAAGGCCTTACTTCCCATACACCTTCCAAAACTTCTGCAAATCTCCGAGCTGCTCCATGGATGTCCTTTTCTTTTCTTGGAGGACAACAGATGTAGCTCCTTTGGCCTGTTTCCTGACTGTAGAATTCCAAGGGACAGACAGCATTCTTTCCTTTTGTTCTTTCTCTGGGTCCCTTTCAGTCTAAAATGATGGGATTTCTGCTGTGGTATTGGTTAGATCCATCAGTCACAGGCTTAATCTCTTTAACAAAAGATTGTGTAGCCCTGTCCTTGTTGAACATTCTAGGACACGTGTCCTTAGTTTGTATACAGAGTTCTCCAATCTTTAAGTTCTGTTTCCTTTTTGCACAGTTCATTTCTAAGTCCATCTCTTTCCTCTCACATTTTGCTATAATCAGCAAGAAGAAACCAAGTAGGCCCTTTAAGACCTGGCTTAGAAATCTCATCAGGCAGATATCCAAGTTCATCACTCACAAGTTCTACATTTCACCATTTGAACATAATACAAACAAGTTCTTTGCCACTGCATAAAAGCCATCGTACTTTTTCCATTGTCCAATCATATGTTCATCATTTTCATTTACAGCCTCACCAGAAACACATTTAATGTTCAAATTTGTAGCAACATTTTGTTGCTGGTGCCATATGTATTCTCTAAGACAATAGAGACTTTCTCTATAGTTATCCTCACTTCCTTCTGAGCCCTCACCAGAACTGCCCTTGATGTTCATAATTCCACCAACAGTCTCCTAAGGGAATCCAGGCTTTTACTATAGTTGTTCTTATGTACTGTCAAGTTGGTTCCAATCCATAGCGACCCCATGAACAATGAAATGAAACCTGCCCAGTCCTGCACCACCCTCACAATCGTTGCTATGTTGGAGACCATCGTTGTAGCCACTGTGTCAAGACATCTTGTTGAGTATCTTCCTCTTTTTGCTGACCCTCTACTTTACAAAGCATGATGTTCTTCTCTAGGAGGTAGTACTTCCTAATAACATGTTCAAAGTACATGAGATGCAGTCTTGCCATCTTTGCTTCTAAGGAGCATTCTGGTTGTATTTATTCCAAGACATTTATTATTATGGCAGTCAGTGATATATTCAATATTCTTTACCAACACCGTAATTCAAAGACATCAATTCTTCTTCAGTCTTCCTTATTCACATGCATAAGAGGTAATCGAAACCACCATGGCTTGGGTCAGATGCACCTTAGTCCTCAAGGTGATATCTTTGCTTTTTAACACTATGAAAAGAGGTCTTTTGCAACAGATTTACCCAATCCAATATGTTGGCTGATCTTTTTTTGTTTTTAATTATTTTTTCCCATATAAAAATTTATACATACATTATTATGTGACTCTAATTGCTCTCCCCATGCTGTAACAGCACACTCCTCCTTTCCACCCCTGATTCCCCATGTCCATTCAACCAGCTCCTAACC
>NW_004444134.1:4091910-4095565 GCF_000243295.1 Trichechus manatus latirostris | reverse complement strand
CCAAGATGCCACTCACCAAAGTAGAATGCAGAACAATTTCTTAATAAACTTTGTTATGCCAATTGACCTAGATGTCCCCTGAAACCATGGTCCCCAGACCCCTACCCCTGCTTCTGTGTCCCTCAAAGTGTTTGATTGTATTGAGGAAACTTCTTAGCTTTGGTTTAGTCCAGTTGTGCTGACTTCCTCTGTAGTGACTGCTGTCCTTCCCTTCACCTAAGATAATTCCTATCTACTAACTAGTTAGTAAATAACCCTCACCCTCCTTCCCCACCCTCATAACCATCAAAGAATATTTTCTTCTGTGTTTGAGCTTGAGTTCTTATAATAGTGGTCTTATACAATGTTTGTCCTTATGCGATTGGCTAAATTCACTCAGCATAGTGACTTCCTGCTTCCTCCATGTTATGTTTCACAGCTTCATCATCGTTAATCGTTGCATAATATTCCATCGTGTGGATATACCCTAATTTGCTTATCCATTCATCCGTTGATGGGCACCTAGGTTGTTTCCACCTTTTGCTATTGTGAACAGTGTTGAAATGAACATCGGTATGCATATATCTATTCGTGTGATGGCTCTTATTTCTCTAGGATATATTCCAAGGAGCAGAATAGCTGGATTGTACGGTACTTCTATTTCTAGCTTTTTAAGGAAGCACCAAATCCATTTCCAAAGTGGTTTTACCATTTTACATTCCCACCAACAGTGTATAAGTGTTCCAGTCTCTCCACAACCTCTCCAGCATTTGTTATTTTGTGTTTTTTGGATTAATGCTAGTATTGTGGGGTGAGTTGATATCTCATTGTAGTTTTGATCTGCATTTCTCTAATGGCTAATGATCATGAGCATTTCTTCATGTGTCTGTTAGGCACCTGAATATCTTGTTTGGCAAAGTATCTGTTCATATCCTTTGCCGATCTTTTAATTGGGGTATTTGTCTTTTTGTTGTTGAGATTTTGCAGTACCTTGTAGATTTTAGAGATTAGACGCTGATCGGATTTGTTGTAGCCAAAAATTTTTTCCCACTCTGTAGGTTGTCTTTTTACTCTTTTGGTGAAGTCTTTTGATGAGCATAAGTGTTTGATTTTTAGGAGCTCCCATTTATCTGGTCTCTCTTCTGGTGCTTGTGCATTGTTACTGATGGTTCGTATTGTGCTTATGCCATGTGTTAGGGTTCCTAGCATTGTCTTTATTTTTTTCATCCATGATCTTTATCATTTTCAATTGTATATTTAAGTCTTTGATCCATTCTGAGTTAGTTTTTGTGCATGGTGTGAGGTATGGGTCTTGTTTCAGTTTTCTGCAGATGGATATCCAGTTATGCCAGCACCATTTGTTAAAGAGACTATCTTTTCCCCAGTTAACAGAATTTGGGCCTTGGTCAAGTATTAGTTGCTGATAGGTGGATGAATTTATGTGTGGATTCTCAATTCTGTTCCATTGGTCTGTTGTTGTACAAAAACCAGGCTGTTTTGACTACCGTGGTAGTATAATATGTTCTAAAATCAGGTAGTATGAGGCTTCCCACTTTGTTCTTCTTCTTGAGTAATGTTTTCCTTATTCAAGGCCTCTTCGCTTTCCAAAGGAAGCTGGCGATTTTTTTCTCCAGCTCATTAAAAAATGCCATTGTAATTTGGATCGTATGGCATTGTATCTGTAAATGGCTTAGGGTAGAATTGATATTTTCACAATATTGAGCAAGGTATGTTTTTCCACTTATGCAAGTCTCTTGGTTTCTTGCAGTAGTGTCTTGTAGTTTGCATTGTATAGGCCTTTTATGTCTCTGGTTAAATTTACTCCTAAGTCTTTTATCTTCTTGGAGGCTATTTTAAATGGTATTAATTTGGTGATTTCCTCTTCGAGGTTCTCTTTTTGGTGTAAGGAATCCAACTGATTTTTGTATGTTTATCTTGTATCCTGAAACTTTGCTGAAATCTTCTATTAGTTCCAGTAGTTTTCTTGTGGATTTTTTGGGGTTTTCTGTGTATAAGATCATATCATCTGCAAATAGAGATACTTTGACTTCTCCCCTACCTATCTGGATGCTCTTTATTTCCTCTTCTAACCTAACTGCTCTGGCTAGGACTCCCAGCACAATGTTGAATAATAGTGGTGATAAAGGGCATCCTTGTCTGGTTCCCATTCTCAAGGGGAATGCTTTCAAAGTCTCTCCATTTAGGATGATGTTGGCTGTTGACTTTATATAAATGCCCTTAGTTATATTGAGGAATTTCCCTTCTATTCCTATTCTGTTGAGAGTTTTTATCATGAATGAGTGTTGGACTTTGTCAAATTCCTTTTCTGCATCAACTGATAAGAACATGTGGTTCTTGTCTTCAGTTTTTTTTTTAATACTTCTTTTTTTATTGTTGTAATTAAATGAAGTTTACACTTCAAGTTAGTCTTCCATACAGAATTTTTTTTTACACACATTGTTATGTGACCCCAACCGCTCACCCCATTCTGTGACAGCACACTCCTCCCCTCTGCCCCTGATTCCCCATGAGCATTCAACCAGCTCTTAACTCTCTCTGCCTTCCCATCTCACCCCTGGACAGAAGCTGCCCCCTTGGTCTCTTGTATCTACTTGACTAAGAGGCACATTCTTCACAAGTATCACTTTATGTCTCACAGTCCAGTCCAGTCCCTGTCTGAAGAGTTGGCCTCAGAAATTGTTTTAGTTCTTGGGTGATAGACAGTCCAGGGGCCATGCCTTCTGGGGCGCTTCCAGTCTCAGTCAGACCATTAAGTCTGGTCTTCTCACTAGAACTTCATTTCTGCATCCCATCATTCTACTACCCCATCAGGGACCTTTTGTTCTGTTCCCTGTCAGGACATTCATTGGTGGTAGCCAGGCACAGTCTAGTTCTTCTGGTCTCAGGCTGATGAAGTCTCTGGTTTATGTGGCCCATTTCTGTCTCTTGGGGTAATACTTTCCTTGTGTCTTTGGTGTTCTTCGTTCTCATTTACTTCAAGTGGTTGGGACCAACTGATGCATCTTAGACGGCCACTTGCAAACTTTTAAGACCCTAGATGCCACTCACCAAAGTAGGATGCAGAACATTTTCTTAATAAGCTTTGTTATGCCAATTGACCTAGATGTCCCCCGAAAGCATGGTCCCGAGACCCCCCAACCCTGCTACTCTGTCTCTCAAAGTATTTGACTGTACTGAGGAAACTTCTTAGCTTTGGTTTAGTCCAGTTGTGCGGGCTTCCCATGCAGTGTGCGCTGTCCTTCCCTTCACCAAAGATGATTCTTATCTACTATGTAGTTCGTGAATAACCCTCACTCTCCCTCACCACCCCCATAACCATCAAAGAATGTTTTCTTCTGTGTTTAAACTTTTTCTTGAGTTCTTATAATAGTGCTCTTATACAGTATTTGTCCTTCTGTGACTGACTAAATTCACTCAGCGTAGTAAGTTCCAGCTTCCACCATGTTATACGATGTTTCACAGCTTCATCATTGTTCTTTATCATTGTGTAATATTACATCGTGTGGATATACCATAGTTTGTTTATCCATTCGTCTGTTGATGGGCACCTAGGTTGCTTCCATCTTTTTGCTATTGTGAACAGTGCTGCAATGAACATGGGTGTGCATATATCTATTCGTGTGATGGCTCTTGTTTCTCTAGGATATATTCCAAC
>NW_004444134.1:4067112-4088691 GCF_000243295.1 Trichechus manatus latirostris | reverse complement strand
CTGCTCTAATTCTTATTATTTCCTTTCTTCTCGTGCCTGAGGGCTTCTTTTGCTGCTCCCTTTCTACTTGTTCCAGTTGTAGGGTTAATGTTTTGATTATGGCCCTTTCTTCTTTTTGGATGTGTGCATTTCTTGCTATAAACTGACCTCTGAGCACTACTTTTGCTGTGTCCCAAAGGTTCTGGTAAGTTGTGTTTTCATTCTCGTTTGATTCTATGAATTTCTTTATTCCATCCTTAATTTCTTCTATAATCTGGCAGTTTTTGAGCAAGCTGTTGTTCGGTTTCTATGTGTTTGATTTTTTTCCCTTGCTTTTTCTGTTGTTGATTTCTACTTTTATGGCTTTATGGTCAGAAGAGATGCTTTATAATATCTCAATGCTTTGGATTTTGTTAAGGCTTGCTTTATAGCCTAATATGTGGTCCTTTCTGGAGAATGTTCCAAGTGCGTTTGAAAAGAAAGTATACTTGGCTGCTGTTGGGTGCAGTATTTGGTATATGTCTGTGTGATCAAGTTCTTAATTGTATCATTTAGCTCTTCTATGTCTTTGTTGAGCTTCTTTCTGGATGTTCTGTCCTTCACTGAAAGTGGCGTGTTGAAGCCTCCTACTACTATTATGGAGCTGTCTATCTCTCTTTTCAGTGTTGCTAAAGTTTGTTTTATGTATTTTAGGGTCCTGTTATTGGGTGTGTAAATATTTATTATAGTTATGTCCTTCTGGTGTATTGAGCCTTTAATCATTATATAGTGTCCCTCCTTATCCTTTGTGGTGGATTTTACTTGAAAGTCTATTTTGTCAGAGATTAATATTGCCACTCCTGCTCTTTTTTGAGTGTTGTTTGCTTGATATATTCTTTTTCATCCTTTGAGTTTTAGTTTATTTCTGTCTTTAAGTCTAAGGTGTGTCTCTTGTAGACAGCATATAGACAGATCTTTTTTTTTTAATCCAGTCTGCCACTCTCTGTCTCTTTATTGGTGCATTTAGTCCATTTACATTCACCATAGTTATTGATACGTATGAGTTTAGTGCTGTCATTTTGATGTCTTTTTTTGTGTTGTTCACTGTTTCTTTGTTCCACTTAATTTTCTGTATTGAGTCGTTTTTCTTTAAGTATTTTCTTTTCATCTTTTTCATTGTTGTTGATTTTGTGTTTGCTGAGTCATTATATTTTTCTAGTTTTTTATTTTTACTTGTAGGATTGTTAGTTTCCTTTGTGGTTACCTTAATATTTACCCGTATTTTTCTAAGTTTATACCAGAATTTTATTTCTTTATATCACCTTGACTTCCTCTCGATATATAAAATCTATGTCTACATTTTTTAAGTCCCTCTTTTTTGTCTTAATGTCATCTTTTACATACTGACATCTCTTTCCCTATTTTCAGTGTTTTAGCTTTGATTTACTTTTGTGCCTTGCCTATCTGGGTTGATATCTGGTTGCTCTGTGCTGTGTTCTAGTCTTGGGTTGTTATCTGATGTTACTGACTTTGTAACTGGAGGACTCCCTTTAGTATTTCCTGTCATTTTGGTTTGGTTTTTGCAAATTCCCTAAACTTCTGTTTATCTGGAAATGCCCTAATTTCACCATCATATTTGAGAGATAGTTTCGCTGGATATATAGTTCTTGGCTGGCAGTTTTTTTTTTTCTTCAAGGCTTTATATAAGTCATCCCATTGCCTTCTTGCCTGCATGGTTTCTGCTGAGTAGTCTGAGCTTAGTCTTATTGACTCTCCTTTCTACATGACTTTTTATTTATCCCTAGCCACTCTTAAAATTCTCTCTTTATCTTTGGTTTTGGCAATTTTGATTATAACATGTCTTGGTGACTTTATTTTGGGATCTACCTTATGTAGGGTTCAATGAGCATTTTGGATAGACGTGTTGTCATCTTTCATGATATCAGTGAACTTTTCTGTCAACAAATCTTCATCGATTCTCTCTGTATTTTCTGTTATCCCTCCTTGTTCTGGTACTCCAGTCACTCATAGATTATTCCTCTTGATAGAGTCCTACATAATTCTTATGGTTTCTTCATTTTTTTAAATACTTTTATCTGATTTTTGCTCAAATAAGTTGGTGTTGAGTGCTTTATCTTCAGTCTCACTCATTCTGACTTCTATTGCCTCAATTCTGCTCCTATGACTTTCTGTTGAGTTTTCTAATTCTGAAATTTTATTGTTAATCTTCTGGATTTCTGATTGCTGTCTCTCTGTGGATTCTTGCAGCCTGTTAAATTTATCATTATGCTCTTCTGTAATCTTCTTAATTTCCTCTCTTGCATGTTCTGCATTTTGCTTTGTTTCCTTCCTAATTTCTTGAAGAGTTCTGTATATTAATCTTTTGTATTCTGCCTCTGGTTATTCCAAGAAATTTTCTCCTCTGGAAAATCACTAGATTCTTTATCTTGGGAACTGCTGAAGCCATCATTAATTGCCTCTTTATGTGATTTGATATTGACTGTTGTCTCTGAGCCATCCTCAAGTTATTATATTTATTTATTTTATGTTTGCTTACTGTGTCTTAGCTTCTTGTTTTGTTTTGATATGCCCAAATAGGCTGCTGGTATGAACTAGTTTGATTATTGGCAACTTTGTTGCTCTAATGTCCTGTCACCACGTGGTTAGATCTGTTACTAGGTATGTGAGTTCAGGAGTCCGCCTACTCCTCCTGTATGGATTCAGCTCAGGTGTCCAGGTAGATAGCCACCAAGTGTGTGGTGTAGGCTCTCACAGTCCTAGACCAGTATGAGTGATTGATATAGGCACAGGCATTTGGCTGCAGCAGGGGGACACACTCTGAGTGTCCAGGAGGAAGGCGTGTCCCTGTTCTCTAGAGCACGTAGGTGGGTGGACTATGAGCACTTAATGTTGTTAGCTGTAAAGACTGGGGCCACCTGTTATTCATGGGCCCCTCTCAGAGGTGGCTAGGTGGCATGGGTGGAGCCATCAGTCCTCAGGCCCCTGATGTGGATAAGTGAAGACCTTGTTTAATGGGCATAGCAGTGTCAAATGTCAAGGACCTGCCACTTCACAGCTGAAACAGTTGAAGTTTTACAGTTCTGGTATACACCCTATTGCACTGCCGTAATGATGGTCTACACTGTTGAGATGGGCCCACACAAGTCTATGCAGGGGGAAAGGCACTCAAAGTCCGTGGATCCCTTTTGCCTGTGCCTAGGCAAAGGAGCTGTGCCTACCCTGGGTTCCTGGCTTAGGGGAGCCAGCAGTTTATTTTTTTCCTCTGTTTTTTAATTTGTTTACTCTCCGAGGCAGGAAGAATGTCTCCGGGCATGTGATAGATCCTACTTCTGGCCCAGGGGAATCGGCAATTGCTGAAGCCAGTCTGGGACCCAGTGCAGAGCAGGAAGCAGGGAGGTAATTGGGAGAGACTTTTTCCCTCGGGGGGTGTTTTTGATCCTCTCTAGGTGGTACACAAGTACTTATCTTTCGTGGAGGGCTGCTTCTCATTGGTTCTGGGTGGTCATGTAGAGTCTCCGGTGCTGGGTCTCTCCCAGTGTGGAAAACGCGCCTCCTGAGCATGGCCACTTGCCTATCTCACTGGTAACTCCAGAACTGATCAGCTCTGAGAGGCTCAGGTTCTCACTGGGTCAGGCCTAGCAACTCCTCACAGCTTCCAAACTGTCTCTCCCTCCCCCTGCCACTCAGTCCGGTTTCTCAACTCTGACTTCGTTGTTCAGGGCTCCCAGATTACCGTAGATTATCAAATCACTTGTTCACTTTTCTTGGAAGGAGAAAAGGCCAGATGTTGATGTGTATTTATTCATGGGCTGTGGCCTATGATTTGGCTGAATGGTCAAGGACTTGGAAGGAACATGATTGGAAAATTGGAGACAAGGATGTATGGGGTAGAGACATGTGGACATCTCTCTGAATGGGCCGAAGAAGTGAAGATATTTGTGTCTTATGTGAATGCTCACCAAAGGGTGACCTCAGCAGAGGAGAATTTTAACAGTCATGTAGTTAGGATGACACTTTCTGTGGAAACCAATCACCCTCTTTCCCCAGCGACTGCTATCATTACCTAATGGGCTCATGAAAAAGTGGCCATGGTGGCAGGGATGGTGGCTATGCATGGGCTCAGCAACATGGACTTCCACTCACCAAGGCTGACTTGGCTACAACCACTGCTGTGTACCCAATCTGTCAGGAGCAGAGACCAACACTGAGGCCCCTATATGGCACCATTTCTCTAGGTGATCAGTCAGCAACCTGGTGGCAAGTTGATTACATTGGAATGCTTCCACCATGGAAAGGACAGAATTTTGTTCTTCCTGGAATAGACATTTACTCTGGATATAGATTTGTCTTCCCTGCATGCAATGCTTCTGCCAAAATTACCATCTTTGGACTTACAGAGTGTGTTATCCATCCCCATAGTATCCCACACAGCATCGTCTCAGGTCAAAGGACTCACTTCATAGCAAAAGGAATGAAGCAGTGGGCCTATCTATGCCAATGGAATTCACTGATCTTACCATGCTCCCTATCATCTTGAAGCAGCTGGTTTGAAAGAACAATGGACTGGCCTTCTAAAGACACAATTACAGCCCCAGGTAGGTGACAATACCTTGCAGGGTTGGACAACATTCTCCAGGAGACTGTATATGCACTAAACTAGCATCTATTATATGGTGCTGTTACTGCTATATCCAGGATTCATGGGTTCAGGAATCAAGGTGTGGAAATGAGAGTGGCACCACTCTTACCCCTAGTGACCTAGTCACAAAAATTTTGCTTCCTGACCCCATGACCCTATGCTGTGGGTCTAGAGGTCTTAGTTCCAAAGGGAGGAATACTCCCACCTGGAGACACGTCACTGATTCCAGTGAACTGGAAGTTAAGAACGCCACCTGGCCACTTGGCTATACTTATGCCTCTGGATCAACAGGCAAAGAAAGGAGTTACCATATTGGCTGGTGTGATGGATCCTGATTACCAAGGGGAAATCGGATTGATATTACATAATGGAAGTGAATAAGAGTATGTCTGGAATACAGGAGATCACATAGGGCGTCTGTTAACACTACCATGCCCTGTGATTCAAATCAATGGAAAACTACAGCAACCCAGTTCCCACATGACTACTATTGGCCCATACCTTTCAGGAATGAAGTTTTGGGTCACCCTACCAGGAAAAGAACCATGGCCAGCTGAAGTGCTTGCTATGGATAAAGTGAATATGGAATGGGTGGTGGAAGAAGGTAGTTCTAAATACCAGCTATGACCATGTGACCAGTTACAGAAATGAGGACTATAGTTGTTTTGAGTATTTCTTCCTTGTATGTGTGCATCAAATATTTTTGTCTTCTTCACTTTTAAAATATAAATTGTAAATGGGGCTAGTACATTTTCAGCTGTACTTGTGTTAGTTGCATCATGTTACTCACAAGTATGTCTTTACAATTGTCTTTATTTAGAGATTATGTATGGTTGAAGGAGATGTGTACAGGTACCATGTAGACAAGGGATGGACTGTTAAGGTTGTGTATCAACTTGACTGAGCCATGATTCTCAGTGGTTTGGTAGTTATGATATAGTTTGGCAGTTATGTAATGATGTAATTTGAAAGTTACATAATGATGTAATCTGAAAGTTACATAATGATGTAATCCACTCCATAATAAGATCTGCTGTTAGCAGTCAATCAGTTGAAAGAGAAATGGATGTTCCTGCAAGGCTCTTGCTCTTGATCCTGCTTCCAGCTCATCATCATCCGACCTCTGGTTCTTGGGACTTGAGCTAGCAGCTTACTACTGCTCTTGGGATTCTTCAGCTTCTGCAGCCTGGGTGCCAGAGATCTGTCGATCTTGGGTTCCTCAGCCCCTGCAGCTACATGAGCCAGGACAAGCCTCCAGCCTGATACCTGACCCATGGACTTGGGATATGCCAGCCTCTACAATCATGTGAGCCATTTCCTTGAGACAAATCTCTCACTATATATATGCTCTCTCTCTATATATGTATATACACTTCACTGATTGCGCTTCTTTGGAGCACCCAGCCTGAGAAAGTGCTCTTCCTGTTTGGTTTTCTAATCCCAGATCTTTGCAAATTTCATTATAATACTTTACTTTGTTTTCTCGAGCTGCCCTTTGAAATCTTTATTCAGCTCTTTTACTTCATCATTTCTTCCTTTCACTTTGGCTGCTTTACATTCAAGAGCTAGTTTCAGAGGCTCTTCTGACATCCATTTTGGTATTTTTTCCTTTTCCTTCTTTTTAATGACCTTTTACTTTCTTAATGTATGATAGCCTTGGTATCATTCCACAACTCATCTGGTCTTTGGTCATTAATGTTTAATGCATCAAATCTATTCTTGAAATGGTTTCTAAATTCCAGTGGGATATACTCAAGGTCATACTTTGCCTCTCATGGACTTGTTTTAATTTTCTTGCATCTGAGCAATTGATGGTCTGTTCCACAGTTGGCCCCTAGCCCTGTTCTAACTGATGATATTGAGCTTCTTCATCATCTCTTTCCACAGATGTAGTCGATTTGATTCCTGTGTATTCCATCCAGTGAGGTCCATGTGTATAGTCACGGTTTATATTGTTAAAAAAAAGATATTTGCAATGAAGAAGTCATTGGTCTTGAAAAATTCTATCATGTGATCTCCCACATTGTTTCTATCACCATGGTGGTATTTTCCAACTACTGATCTTTCTTTGTTTCCAACTTTCACATTCCAATCACCAGTAACTATAAGTGCATTTTGATTGCATATTTAGTCAATTTCAGACTGCAGAAATTGGTAAAAATCTTCAATGTCTTTACCTTTGGCATTAGTAGTTGGTGCATAAATTTGAATAATAGTCGTATTAACTGGTCTTCCTCATAGGCTTATCACTGACAAGATAGCTCTTGAAATGTCTTTTTTGACAATGAATACAATCCCATTCCTCTTCAATTTGTCATTCCCATCATAGTAGATCACATGATTGTCCAATTCATAACGGCAAATACCAGTCCATTTCAGTTCACTAATGCCTAGAATATCCATCTTCAAGTGTTCCATTGCATTTTTGACAACTTCCAATTTTCCTTGATTCATACTTCGTACATTCCACATTCCAATTATTAATGGATGTTTGCAGGCGTTTCTTCTCATTTTGAGTCATGCGACATCAACAAATGAAGATTCTGAAAGCTTTACTCCATCCGCTTCATTAAGGTTGACTCAGCTCTTTGCCAGTCGTATTTTGAGTGCCTTTCAACCTGAGGGGCTCATCTTCTGGCACTATATCAGACAATGTTCCACGGCTATTCAAAAGGTTTTCACTAACCAATTTTTTCAGAAGTAGATTGCCAGGTCCTTCTCAGTCTGTGTTAGTCTGTAAGCTCCTCTGTAACCTGTCCACCATGGGTGACCCTGTTGGTATTTTAAATACCCGTGGCATAGCTTCCAGCATCATAACAATGCACAAGCCACCACAGTACAACAAACTGACAGATGAGTGGTGGACAGAGCAGGCTAGTGGGACAAAAAAACAAAAACCAAAAAAAACTTAAACACTTCACATGGACTTTTTTACTTTAAAATGGTATATTACGTTTTATATGAGCAAATTTATACATACACACACATCTCTTGTCTTATAAAGGGATGGTCTGTGGTCACAACAGTGGAGAAAAAGCAAATTAAGATAAAATAAAAACTCATTTAATCCATATAAACTTGACTTGAAGGACAAAAGCCTTAGGCCAATTCTTGCCTACGTACCATTTCCAATTTCCCTTTATTGCAATAGAGGCAGATATAATTATAACCACCTGGAAACAATAGGATTCACAAAGTGATTATGAAGTATTGAGAATAATTATTTTAGAGAAATGCCTAAATATTACACATTTAAATGACCATTGTCCTCAAAATAGCCATCCTCTATAGCTATAAATAGTAACCAGCTGCTGTTGAGTCCATTCTGACTCTTGTGTGTCAGAGTAGAAATGTGCTATACACTTATTCTAATCATGTTTTCTTTACTTCAGGCATACTTGGAATTTCCTCTTCAGGAACTACCCACTGTCCTGTTTTGCAAATGCCTCCTTGGCAGTTAGTATCATTTTTTTAAGTACTCCCTAAAACGGCATACTCCACTTTTGCATCCGATTGCTAATATTGTAGTCACATTTAGAAAGAAGTGACACCCTGGATAGCTAAGAAACACACACACACACACACACACACACACGTGTGTATATAACTTACATCCTCTGTTAGAATGCGTAAGTAAACAGAGGAGAGGGCATCACAGATTATCAGTGTTTAGGGCCCTCACATGCCTTGATCCAGCCTTGTGTTTAGACCAACAGTGGGGTCATTTAGCCTTACTACTTACTTTACCAATGTGGCTCCAAATAACTTTTGCTTTTAATAGTTCAAATGTGGAGTTCAAAATTAATTTTAAATTTAAAGAGGTGCCATTATTGAAGATGTTTTAAAAACCATAGTGGATACTTTAAAAATTATTCCAGAAAAGTTCCAAAATGATTTTGAGATATGGTTGCACAATTCGATCAATGTAACTCCCAAGTTACTTCCTTGATGGTGACTAAATTTCCTCCTATTATTGATTTCTAATTTAGTTCCATTGTGCTCAGAGAACATACATTGTATGATTTCAATCTTTTTAAATTTATTGAGGATTGTTTTATGGCCTAACACATGAGCAGGGCACACATGGCATATCTGTGATGTACTTACTGGTTATTTAAACAATGTAAATTTATTATTGTGGTGCACACATAGGTTGTTCACTAATAATGTCACCTTCATGTGGTCAGAGCTAGAACTCAAAAGTATTAATTACCACATGGAAAGTAGACAGCAAACAGTAGACAAACATATCAGTTTCATGGTGAGGAATGGAGGTTTACTCTTATACCACTAGACTGGCGCATGTCTTGGCTCTGCCCCCTTCGCTGCTGGTCCAGTTCTCAACCAGCAGCCATGGGACGTTCTGGACCAACATCTCTTGAAGCAGAATTGCTCTGAGGTCAACCTCTATGCGGGGTGTACCCAGGCCCTCTGCACTTCAGACAGGCCCCCTAGCACTCGGGACAGGCCCCCAGAGCCTCAGACACGCCCCCTGCGCTTCCTTGGGGCCTCTGGCTCTCAGCCGGGGTTTCTGCTGCTGCCTGGCCCCTGGTGGCTGCCCAGACCTGCTCACGGTCTCAGCTGCCTATGGTGCTGCTGCAGCCCCCATGCATTGCAGTTCTTGGTCCACTCCTCTCAGATCACTCTGCTGTGGTCTCTGCTCAGCAGATGCCGGCTTCTGTTTCTCCTGGCTTCTGCTGCTGCTTTCTCCAGGCTCTGCTTTCTACTTCTGCTTCTGGTGCCAGTCCCTCCTGATGAATCTTCCAATTTCCTATCCCCGGGCTAACATCTCTACCCTGGAACAAGGCTGCGGGAGAGGTCTTCAGAACAGAGCTTCAATGTCCTCAGGGAATGTGCTCACTCCTCCTCCAAGAGCAGAACGTTCACTTTCTCCAGCCTGGGAAACTCCAGTGTGCCTCCAGCTTCCTAGGCTGTTACTTGGTCTCACCGCGGGCCTCCTGACGGTCAGTCAACATCGGCCCTGGTGATCCCTCTTGGTTGGGTCAGCCCTAGCTCATTGGCCTTAGTCGTGGTCTTGCTCTCAGAACCAGAACCAAAGGCCAAATCATTCACTGCAAAAGGGTCCATACCCCTCAGTATGGTTCATCCTAGAGAAAGTTCCATGTGCACTTGAGAACAATGTGTATTCTTGTTGGGTGGAGTGTTTTATAGGTATCTGTTAAGCCCTCTATAAACATCTCATTCCCCAGATCTTTCTAAGTTTTTTTTACCAGCGTCTTGTTTATCCCAGCTGGTAACACTGCCTCGGGCAACTAAGATATTAAATTATTGCTGTTGGTTTTTTTCAACAAATGCCCTATGGATAGGGCTTTTCCCACCCCACCGAATGAGCTTTGAGTCAGGTAAAATAACAACAAGCACTGCATATGCGCATTTTTTAGGAAGCCGTTAGACAAGTCAATAACGACAATGCTCTGGGGATAGAGTGGCTGCTAGGCTGCTGGCTGGAGTTTTCTTTGTGGGGAGGATTTTAACTACAAATTTAAGTTCATTAGTAGATACATGGTGTGGGAATATATGCCATTTAAACATGGCTGCACTATTGACAACTGCAGCCCCCACAGGCCTCTATGCTGTATACGACATGTTGGAGACCTGTCAGCGATGAGAAAGAGATTAGGCACGACTTGTTTTCCCAAACCTATTGTCCTGTTACTGATTGGCTTGTTTATCTGAATTCCTTCTCCCTTGCCCTAAACTTATTGTTACTCACCCAAAGCCCATTGTTCTGTTATTTGCTTCACTGCTTGCTGTATTGACTATAAAATAAACTCCTGGGACTGAAGCCGGGGTTCGACTCTTCAGAGTGACCCTCCTGGCCCCACTTCTCTGTAAGAGTTGTGGCATTGGTTATTGTCTCTGACGCCCCAACAACCGACAATAGGGTTATGCAGAGTATCCATTTATTCTTTAGTTAGTGTTGGTAGTTTGTGTCTTTCAAGGAATTTGTCCATTTCACCTAAGTTTATTTTCTCAAAGTTGTTCATAATACTTCCCTATGATCCTTTTAATATACAAACCTAAAAAACAAACAAACCCACTAACATCAAGCCAGTTCTGACTCATAGAGACCCTATAGGACAGAGTAAAACTGCCTCATAGGGTTTCCAGGTCTGTAAACCTTTAGGGAAGCAGACTGCCACATCTTTCTCCTGTTGATCAACTGGTAGATTCCAATCACAGATCTTTTGGTTAGCAGCCAAGTGCTTTAACCACTGCTCCACCAGGGCACCTTTTCTTTTAATATATTTAGAATCTATGATGATTTCATCTCTCTTATTCCTGATTTGTGTCTTGTCTCTTTTTTCCTGATCAATATGACTGGAAGTTTATCAATTTTATTGACCTTAACAAAGAGTCAGCTTTTATTTCATTGATTTGTCTATTTACTTTTCTGTTTTCTGTTTCATTGTTTTCTGTTCTTACCTTTATTACTTCATTTCTTTACTTTTTGTTCAGTTTGCTCTTTTTTTCTAATTCCTTAAGATGGAAACTTAGGTCTTTGATATGAAATCTTTCTTCTATTCTAGCATAGGCATTTAGTGCTATTAATTTTCCTGTAAGTATTGCTTTAGCAGCAACCCCAAAGAAGTCTGTGACACAGGTGGAAAGCGATCCAGTTTTCAGTGTAAAATGAAATGACCAGCAATATTCTAATGGCGCACGTGGATCTCCTTACAGGTAAAATTGCATTAACAACTTTATGGTTATACTCCTTAGGTATAATTAATGGTAGATTAGTATTGCTGAGTTTTATGCTCTCATGTACTGTATTAAAATGAAGTTCCATTGTGCTTCCCAGAGAGGCAGGCTGGTCTCAAGACAGAAACATTTCAAAGAATTATTTAAGCTTTGGTGGTTATGTGCATGAAAAAGTCATCTGGTATACCATGTCCATAGTTATCATCATTAGTTGAGCAGCTACTTTGTGCCTGGCACTGTCCCTAAGAGGTTTACTCTCATTATATAATTTAATCTTCACAACATCCTTTGGGAGTATGTCCTGTTATAACACCAATTTTCCAGATCAGAAAACTGAGTTTTCTACAGCTAGGTAAATTGTTGAAGGTCATTCAGTTAGGAAATGGCGAAGTTGGCATTTAACTTCAGGTCTTTCAGATCCCAAAGGCTCATGAACCACTATACTACATTGCCTCCAATGCCTGTCCCCAGGCATATCTTGACCATATAGGCACTGATGTGGTGAGGATGGCACCAAATCATTGAGGACAAGCAGGACAATATGAAAGAGCTCCTTTGAGAAACTTTGACATTCTCTCCACTGTGAAAATTAAAGATGTGTTTCACCTGCATCTTCCCCTAGGGGCTGCTAAGGAGATGCTGCTGTGACACTATGTCACTCATAGCACCCACGTGACACTTATGGTCTCATGAAGAAACTCTTCTGCCTATGCTCACTAGTGTTATTCTGTATGAACACACATGTATACAATGTTTCACCTTTAAGGAAACCATAAATAAAGGTCAAGATAAAAGATCATGTGTTCATATGTAAGACACCACAGTACAGTGAAGTTGGCTTAAGGGTGAAAAATTGTCTACAAATACACCCACACCCACGTACTCCCAACCAGGGTCTCCTGCACATTGTCTTACACTTAGAGTGAAATGCCACAAAGCTAATAAATGGAAGACGAAGAAGTACGTTTGGAAGATAGGATAGCCTACCCTTTTTCCTAGACTAGGTCAGTGTTTACTAGATAATTATTCATTTTAAACATGTTTGTGAGCTTGACTTAGTAGATGCTCTTATATCTATTTTATCTATACTGTAAAATCAATCTATTATTCAAAATGAAAGCACTCCATTACTTCTTTCCTTTTACTTCTAGTCTAAAGTTTTGTTCATATTTGTCAGCTATTCTGGAACTGTTTAAATTAGTTCAGGTTTTTTATTGAGTGTCAGATACACTGTCGGGATAAGCTGGCCTCACAGTTACCCAAAGTGTTTAGCCAGGCCCTGGAAATTTGGTGAGTGATACGGGGAAACACCATTGAAAATGAAAGGTTTTTGTTATTAAGAACTTATCTGAGATCCCTGCTTTCACCCTGTTTCCCTTCTGTGAGCTGCTTAGGGGTTTGGTTCTCATACTTTGGGAGGACAAGAGTTTCTTTCCAGGATGTGAACTTCTCTGAGAGTTAGAGACATGTCCTCAAAGCTCCAGGATTGGCTGACCTCCATATACAGGCTGGGCACAGTTAGTTGATACTTCAGATATGGCAGAAGTTGGCTGATTATTCCCTGTCTCCAGAGAAAAAGCAAAAAAGCACAGATTATCCCTCAGGCCATCACCCGGAGATCTTATTACACATGTGTGTATTATGCATACCTACCCCAGGAATACAGCTCGAGTATCAGATTATCCCCAATGTGTCCTGTCTTCTTCCATTGACATCTGGGGCCTTTTCTTACAGGTGCAAGGCGTAAGGACAGGAGGTGTGCCCTTGGCCTGTGTTGGAGGAATTAGATATCATTAAAGTAAAACTATTAAAACCTTCTCCACATGTTTGTGTGTGCTGTGGCTTAGCCTAAGTCTTAAGATAATAAGTACATGGTCACAATCTTCCAGAAGCAGGAGATCCACACCTTCCCGGGTCATAGAATCAGAGGGCCAGTGGTATGTCTCCGTGTTCATCCTCCTTCCTCTGAGCAGCACTGTGGTTGTTATTGTTGATGTTAGCTTCTGTGGAGTTGGCCTTGACTCGTAGCAACCTCACATACAATGAAAAGAAATGCTAGTTGGACTCTCATGATCCACAGAGTTTTCATTGACTGATTTTTGGAAATAGATTGCCAGGCCTTTACTCTGAGTCCATCTTAGTGTGGAAGCTCTGCTGAAACCTGTTCGGCATCAGAACAACATACAAGCCTTGAGATGCATTGGCCGGAAATCAAACCTAGGTCTCTTGCACGGAAGGTGAGAATTCTACCACTGGCCACCTATCATGGATTGAATTATGTCCTTCCAAAAATGTATGCATCAATTTGGCTGGGCCATGATCCCCAGTATTGTGTGGTTGTCCTCCATTTTGTGATTGTAATTTTATGTTAAAGAGGATTAGGGTGGGATTGTGACAACCTTACTAAGGTCACATCCCTCATCCAATGTAAAGGGAGTTTCCCTGGGGTGTGGCCTGCACCACCTTTTATCTTTCAAGAGATAAAATGAAAGGGAAGCAAGTAGAGAGTTGGAGACCTCATACTGCCAAGAACCTGAGGTTCCAGCGCTGAGATGCTCCCAGACCAAGGGAAGACTGATGACAAGGACCTCCCTTCAGAGCTGACAGAGAGAAAGCCTTCTCCTGGAGCCAGTGCCCTGAATTCAGACTTCTAACCTACTGGACTGTGAGAGAATAAACTTCTCTTTGTTAAAGCCATCCACTTGTGGTATTTTTGTTATAGCAGCACTAGATGACTAAGACACTACCAATGCCACTTGAGCAGCTGAGGGCATCAAAGGGCACCCAAATCATCTCATAGAGCCAACTGCCCACCTTTCCCTTTAGCTCCTAAAGAGGTGATGGATTTGTGGTTTCTCAGGTCAGAAGTATTGCTCTGGCTGGCTGCCCTCCTCTGGTTGAACCCTGAAGCTGGATCTCTATCCTCCAATTTCAGGGCCCTACAGTGGAAGGTTCCGGCACACTCAGTGAGGGTCCCTGTGGTATCGCAGCTTCTCAGCTTCTGAACTTTTTCCTAAGCCATAGAAGGTTGCTTAGTCCAGGTGTAAACAGCCCTGAAGTAAACACCCCAAGGATCAACCATCGACCAATGGGAGGTGGGGGCCATGGAAAATTCCCTTACTTCAGAGGCATGTTCTTCATGGTTCCCTTCTCTGTCCCCTGTGGAGTTGAGCCCAGTTGCCTACTGCAGTGGGCAGCCCACTCACAGTCTAGGTTGACATGTTTTCCTTTTTGGTCTTCCTCTCTCCATCCCTCATGGGACCACTTTCCATGTAAACACCCTGCATCAAAATGTGTGTCTCAGGCTCTGCTTTTAAAGTAACTCAAACTAAATAGACACCATTCGAATGTCCTTGTAGTTGGGTCTACATAGGAACAAAATGACCAGTTGGCCAAAATGATCAGTTAGGCCATTTCGGCTAATGAGTCACTGCTCAGTAAAGTGGAAGAAGAGGTCAGTCAATGGCTATTGGAAATCGATAAATCTTTTACTGACTTTAATGTAGTGTAGGTGAATGCAGCTTCCTACAAACGATTTTCCCACTGCACTTTCCCATGTTGGATTGAGGCCTTCTCCAGGCCTCTTTCTTCCTCAGGACCTGCCCTTTTTCTTCAGCCTCTGCCATCTCTCCTGGAGGGCTCTGGTGCCCCTTTAGTTGTCAGCCCCTGAGAACCTAGAGGGGTGGTGAAGCCTCCCTGCTAGCATCCTCTGTGCCTGGAGCTCTGCCCCAAAGGGCGCCTTCATTCCTGCAGCTGTTTGGTTTTCCTCCTGGAAGCAGAAGGCTCCTGCCATCCTGGACTGTAAAGAAACAACCAGCACCTAAGAAAGCACAGAGGCAACAATGACACTGGCCACCAAGGGGAATCGTCAGGTAAGAGCATTGCCTGCCCTGAGGACAAGGCTGTGATGGTATTATGAAAATGGATGTTGCATGGAGGATAACTCATTAAATTGTTTTTCTACCTTTGTTGTTGTTAGTTGCTGTTGAATTGGCTCTGACTCATGGTGCTCTTATGTACAACAGAACAAAATATTGTCTGGTCCTGCACCATCTTCATGATTGTCGCTATGTTTGAGTCCACTGTTGTGGTTATTGTATCAATACTTCTCATAGAGGGTTTCCCTCATTTTCGCCGACCCTCTACCAAACACGACGTCCTTTCCTAGCAACATGGTCTTTCCTGATGATGTGTCCAAAGTAAGTGAGTCAAAGTCTCACCATCCTCTCTTCTAAGGAGCATTCTGGTTGTATTTCTTCTAATACTGATTTGTTCATTCTTCTGGAAGTCCATAGTATATTCAATTTTCTTCACCAACACCACAGTTCAAAAGCATTAATTCTTCTATCTTCTTTTTAGCTTTTTTGGGGCATTATTAACATACAATAAAATTCAGCCACTTTAAGTGTACAGTTTGATGGATTTTAGTAATTTTATGCAGCAGCCATCATCACAATCAATATATAGAACATTTCCATCCCACTGAAAATGTCTCTGTGCCCCTTTGAAGTTGATGCTCTCCCAACCCCAGCCCCGTCAACTATTGATTATTTTTATGTCTCTATAGTTTTATCTTTTCCAGACTTTCATATAAATGGAATCAATGTAATCTTTTGTGTTTGACTTCCTTCACTTAGCAGAATGTATTTGAGATCCATTCATGTTGTTGCTTTGTTAATATTTCTTTTTTTTTTCTCTTGCTAAATAGTTTTCCATTGTATGGATATTCTACACTTTATTTATCAATTGATGTGCATTTGGGTTGCTTTCAGTTCTTGGTTATCTGAATGATGCTGCTATTAATATTGGCATTCAAGTTTTTTTGCAAACTTACGTACTCATTTATCTTGCTTAAGTACCTAGGAATGGGGATTGTAGGTCATCTTGTAAGTACATGTTTAACATACTGCCACGCTGTTTTCCAAAGTGGCTGGACCATTTTGCATCTCCACCAGTCATATATAAGAGTTCCAGTTGCTCCATATCCTCTCTAACACTTGCTACAGTCAGTTTTTTTAACTTTAGCCATTTTAGTGGGAGTATAGTGCTATCCTGGAAACCCTGGTGGCATAGTGGTTAAGAGCTATGGCTGCTAACCAAAATGGCAGTTCAAATCCACCAGGCACTCCTTGGAAACCCTATACGGCAAGTTCTACTCTGTCCTTTTGGTTGCTATGGTTGGAATCGACTCGACCACGACGGGTTATAGTGCTATCTCATTGTGGATTAAATTTGCATTTCTCTGATAAATAATAACGTTGAGCACCTTTTCATTTGCTTATTGTCTTGCTAATATTGCTGCTAAGCAATAAGTTAAAATATTTTTAAGGGATGTACCAGCCCTAAGGGAGATGTTATTACTCCTAGTTTACAAAAGACCTGAGGCTTGTAGTGGCTTGATGGCTGACCTAAGTTACTTCTGGCAGATTTGGGGCTGGAGTTGAGGCTTCCTAGCACAGTGTATTTTCCACTGAGCCACGTGTTCTCAATTGCTTGGAACAACTATTCTTAAAGGGCCTTGCAGCTATATTAGTAATCTTAATTTGTGACAGACTGGTGGCAGATAGGGTCATATTTTGACATTAATAGTCAACTACTCAACATTTCCAAGTACTTTGTTCTTTTAAACTGTTAAGCACTTAATCATTTCTATCAGATTTAATAAATGGCATCGTCACATGCTTAATTAGTAAGTGCTGAAAATTACGCTGTTGTGAAGTGTTCTCCTCCACAAACTTGGCGCATTTGGGGTTTGCAGGAAGCAAGTCCTCCAGTTTATCCTCCCGTATCCTCTGGAGCACAAGGGAATGGCCCCGCATCAGTCAATTCTCCCCTCCCTACTAGTTGATGCCAAAATGTTCTCTGTCCCTGGTAGAGTTAGTCTCTGACTTTATGCTTAAAGCCCAGTGGGAGTATATGCCGGAAACACACCTGCCAGCAGGGATGCGGAGAGGGGGCCTTAGTGACACAGGATTCCTACGAGAACTTCAAGAGGAGTGTCAAGGAAGGATGGGGTGGGCTGAGGTGTGAGTTTTACCCTCAGGAAAAAACAAAGACCTGAAGCTTTTGGGTTTCTGGGCCAGCAGAGACGAGAAGCAGAAGGCCCCTAATCTAGAAAAGGCAGCTAGGAAACCAAGTCCATGGAGAAAAGAGTCTTCTGTATTTCTTGACTCTCTGTGCTTTCCCCATGGTTATTATTTCTAGACTTCGTCTATTTCCTTGTATTTTTAAAATTCTCTACAATGAACAGGACTTGTAGACTTACATTTAGGAAAAGTGCAGGAGAGGGACCCTGAGAAATAGCTCATCTTAAAGAAAGAGGAAACCCAAGAAGCAGAGTAGTTAGTAGAGAGTTTTTAACAAGAAAAAAGAAACGAATCTTCTAGGACGTGAAGGAAGATGGAGATGCATAGAACACTGATCAGTGTGGAGAGAAGCCTGCTGCTTTAATCTGTGTGCGCGTGTGCATGTGCTTGTATATGTAGATGAGTGTACATGTGCATGCATGTGTGTTGCGCTTTCATGCATGTGTGGGTGCATCTTGTATATGCAAGCTTGAATGTGTGTGTGCGTGTATGTTGGAGGTGTAGTGAGAAAGGTTCAAGTGTGAACATTCCAGGAAAAAGTATCACTTTGGTCATCGTTGGTAATTTACTCTTTCCAAAACAAAACCCAAACCCATTGCCATCGAGTTGATTCTAACTCATAGCGACCCTGTAGGACAGAGTAGAACTGCCCCATAGGGTTTCCAAGGAGCTGCTGATGGATTCGAACTGCTGACCTTTTGGTTAGCAGCTGTAGCTCTTAACTACTATGCCACCAGGGCTTCTAATTTACTCTTTGGAGTGAATTAATTAAATTCATAAATTGAGAGCAATTTTTAATGAGAACTGAGGAAGAAAGATCGAAGTTCCTGAGTCTGGAAGAGGAAAGAAAGCATGTGGGTGAAAAAGGGATTCATAAGACTCTGCTCTCAGTTTTGGTTTTCGTGTATTTTTTTGTTTCGTGCTGTGTTTGGCTTTAGAACTGAAAAGTAGTAACTTTCTCAGAAGACAACTATTCACTACCAGCCGTCAAAGAATCTTTGATCTGTTATTCCCTTTAAAATGTCTTACTGCTCCAGTCACCAGCATGGTAGTCCAGGAGCCCACCTCAGAATCAACCAGGGAGCCTTCCTTAACCAACCCTGCTACCTGGCCAGCCCTAGAGATTCTGATCCAATTGGTCTGGGTGCAACCTGGACCTCGGACCTTTAAAAACCTCTCCAGGTCATTCTTATGGGTGGCCAAGGTTGGAAGCCTCATCACTAAGAGAAGAAACAGAAAATAGCAGGATTGGCAGGAATGTAAAACCTGGGGAAACAACTACAAAGATGGGAGAGAAGGCAACGTGACTTCGTACCTAGGGACATCCCTCAGCTTATTACTCAGGGTTTCTACCGAGCCTACTGTGGTGGATTTTACATGGGAGAGCTCTAACTCATTGGAAATGCACAGCCTTCCCAAGAAGACTGCTCCTGCGACTGTCAGTCTCAGGTCTTCCTCACAGCCCTGTGAGTGGGCCTGGAACAGAGGTTTATATGTACAATTCTTTGGATGGGTGAGAGTTAATATAAACTTTTCAGCAGGAAACTGGTTTAGTAAGATGAGTGCTGAGATGTGAAAAAGAGGTAATCACTTCAAGCTCTTTTATTCTAAATATTCAAACACCAAAACAGGCAGACAAATTAACTTTTCATGGGAAACTATAGATAACTTCTAACATACCAATAATCTAGGGTTATAATTCTCCAATATCTACAATAAAATTATTTAAAATACAAATAAAAAGCCAGTGATAAAAATGGCCACTTTAGAATAATTGCGCTATGGTCACTAACTCTCATACCAACAGTGCCTAAGAAGTCAGATAATTGGCTATAAACAGGCTATATTTAGATGATTTCCCATCCCAACTCATTTTCATGCCTGGCCAAAGCCACAGAGCTTCCCATTTGATTATTCTTGCCTGTTGGAGTCCTGTTCCCCTATAACCTGATGTTGTTCCCTTTTCCCAGGCTCCACTGGAAACCATGGATGTTTGTATTGTCAGCGACCAGTTGGCCACCGGGACCCAAGAACTCCAGGACAGTGAACCTAGGGCTTTGAGGGTGTCTGAGCTGTGACAGGTGGCTATGCATTCGGCGTGGCTGCCGCTTCTCTTTGAGATGCCCCCAGGCGCTGGTACATGGGTTCCAAGGCTCCCCAGAGTCTTCGGTGTCCTCCCTCTACCTACTCCCAATGTACTTTTAGGGGATGAAGGATGAGAGGCAGGAGAAGGTATAGGAAGAAGTGTAGTGGAAATGGAGAACCTGGGGAGGCTGTGTGTTGGAGAGCGGGGCCGTCATGAACCTGCACAGAGAAGGTCATGACTAACTATATCCACCAAGGTACTTTCTTCTTGGAGATGATCATGGCACAAGGACACCATGAATAGAAATCATGTAATGTGAGTTTCTTTAGAGCTCACAGGCAGAAGATGTTACAGTCACAGTCATCAAAGACGGAAGCCTTACAGCCAGAGGAAGAGAGCCGTCGTGAAGGAGACCCTCTTTCACTTAATTGGAAGGCCCGCTGCGCTAAAGTAGGGAAGTTTCTCCAGTATCCCCCTCCAGTAACAACGACTGGTCTTTCTCTTCACACGAGGGTCCTCTTGTCAGCAGTCACCAGAATCTGAGGTGGAAACAGCGGTCAGTTTACATAGTACAACTTCGACCTTTGTATATTCCTGGTTTTGTGTATTTGGGTTTTATTTTTCTCACATACTTTGGACATGTTATCAGAAGGGACCAGTCCCTGTAGAAGGACATCATGCTTGGTAAAGTAGAGGGTCAGTGAAAAAGAGGAAGACCCTCAATGAGATGGATTGACACAGTAGTTGTAACAATGGGCTCAAACATAACAACGATTGTGAGGATGGCGCAGGACCAGGCAGAGTTGCTCTAAGTCGGAACTCACTCAATGGCACCTAGCAAGAATAACAACATGAGACTTATAGTTCCACCAGAAAACATCACTTTCTTCATATCAATACTTCTATTCACTAAGCACTTACGCTCCTGAAAATAAAAGGTACAGCCATTTCCACGTTTCCTTGAAGTCTACATCAATTTATTTTGGAACAGATTTGATGCATAATGTTGAGAGCATTTCTTACTTTCAAGCAAAGTATCAAAATATCTAAACATATATTTAAATATATATGTTAAAATATATGTATTTTTCTACTTTATTGAAGGTAACTTTCATAAAGCTGTTCCCTTGCAAGAAGCTCAATGACTTTCTAAATATCCATCTTATGAGTCTTTCCCACACAGTAATGTGGCAGAATAGGGTTCTCTCAGTTTATGGAGGATTAGAGAGTTGAGGCTCCAAGATTACCTGGGTAGAGAATGGAAAACTCCAAAAGGAATATGCCTTCATGGACTACAATACTTCACCACAATTTCTAAGTATGCTACAACATTTTCCTCAGTCTAGACTGAAGATATTTACAGCAAGTGGTTTAACTTTAATGAAATGTCCTGTTAATGATAGAGTCCATCACAATGGATTATATGTTAAACCCTCAGTGTGCCGTTCTCCCAGGCCCTGGCCTGTGGGTGATCACAGAAGTCTCTGACCAACAGAGAACCTAAATTCTGAGTTTATATATAAAGTAACAGGCTGATAATTACACATAAAAACTAATACACACAGAGTATGGCATTTTTGTTTAATGAGAAAGAGGCACAAACCACCTTTCCTTTTAGGAAGTGTCTCAAGCATTTTTGATCACTAGAAGCCCTCAGCAGCAGAGAATGCAATGGTTTAAATACTTCATTTATGAAAAACAACATTATAAAATGCCTAAAAAGGCTGGGTTTCTTTCGTGAGCTCTGAACTATTCAGAAATTTGGCTGCCTATCTGAGAACCAAAATGGAAAAAAAAATTAAACTCTTAAAAAATGGGATTTTTGTTTGATTTTTCTACTGTGCTTCTTTCTGGCCTTAATGCTTCCTGGGGAATTCTTTACATTGCTCAATTGTGGTTTCTCTGGATTAGTGGAGGCCCTGGGTAGAACAAACAGTTAATACGTTTAGCTGCTAATGGAAAGGTTGGAAGTTCAAGTCCACACAGAGTTGCCTTGGAAGAAAGGTCTAGTGATCCTCTTCCAAAATATCAGCCATTGAAAACCCCATGGAGCAAGTTCTATCCTT
>NW_004444134.1:4058655-4065865 GCF_000243295.1 Trichechus manatus latirostris | reverse complement strand
AGTTGTGGTCTCATACAATATTTGTCCTTTTGTGATTGACTTATTTCACTCAGCATAATGTCCTCCAGTTTCATCCATGTTATGAGATGCTTTGCAGACTCATCATTGTTCTTTATCTTTGCGTAATACTCCATTGTGTGTATGTACCATAGTTTGTTTATCCATTCATCTGTTGATGGTAATCTAGGTTGTTTCCATCTTTTTGCTATTGTGATCAATGCTTCCATGAACATGGGTGTGCATATGTCTATTCGAGTGATGGCTCTTACTTCTCTTACTGCTAAGGGTAGGATTGCTGGATCCTATGGTATTTCTATTTCTCGCTTTCTAAGGAAGCGCCATATCATTTTACAAAATGGTTGTATCATTTTGCATTCCCACCAGCAGGAGCACGTTCTAGTCTGACGTGCATCTGGTCGCCAAGAATCGAAATTGCCTCAAGGGAACTGGTTTTGAAGTTAGTGGGAAAACACCTCCCTGCATTGTATGGAAACCTGTAGCTGTCTACACTATCCGAGTCCTAGCTTAGATTGGCCACTAGAGGGCAGTGTTGCCATTCACTAGGGCCACAGGCGCACCGCCGCTGCTCCTGGCCACGCGGTGATGCCAAACTATTTAAAGCGCGAAATGCTTAAAGTGTGCTTCATTGTTGTTCTTTGATTTATAAACCACTGTTCCTTGGGAGATTCCCCACCTCCCAGCTGCTTAAGAGGAAGCTCGCAGAAGCATTAAGGTGCAAGGATAGCAGCTCCTGCACAACGGAGGTGGCCTGATACTTCAATTCAGACAGCTGTAGGGACAGAGGCCCCGCCAGACTGGGACAGGCAACTCAGTGGCAGGGGTGGGCAGGAAGACAACACTGGCAGTGGGAGTGCACAGAAGTGTTCCTGCAGAATTAGAGATGACCAGCTTTGGACTTTAGTAGTCAAAACTTTCCCAGCTCAGCCCTGCTGGGCCAAGACCAGGTCTTTTTCTCTGTCCAGTGCTGTGACTGGCTGGACTGGCTGTGCTCAATCCGTGGGGAGGACAGCAGGCTCCCCGTTGTTTAGGGAGTTGATGTACCTGAGCCCCGGCCCTGACTCGAGAGGGCAGGAGACCTGGGTCCAGATGGAGTGGTCTGAGAAAGCAAGGTAACAGGCTGGACCTCCTTAAGGACAGCTGAAAGAGATAGATGTGATGTACTGGGACTTTGGAGAGGAGCAAGTCACTAACAGGGGTAAACCAGAGGGTGGATGGTGATTGGATAATGCCAAAAACGAAGAGGCTTGATAAAAACTACACCACTTTTGGAGTCAATGGGAGAATAGGAGAAAACGAGAGTTGGCAGATTTCTGTATACAAACCAGGAAAAATGGAGCCAGGCTGTAGCCATGCATGCTATCTTGAACACAGCTGGGTAGTGCTAATTTTGTTCTAGGTCTGGTACTAGTCTCTGTAGTCCTCCTGCTCAACAAGCATGCTGCCCTAGTGCCTATTTCATTTGAAGCTGTTATGGGCTGAATTGTGTTCTCCAAAACTATGTGTTGTAAATCCTAACCTCTATGCCTGTGGTTATAATCCCATATGGGAACAGGTTGCCTTTGTTATGTTAATGAGACAGGATTAGTATAGGGTGTGTTTTAAGCCACTCTCTTTTGAGATATAAAAGAGATTAAACAAGCAAGCAAGGGAAACAGAGATGGGGAAGAGAGATGCGAAGACACATGGAGATTGCCCAGGAGCAGAAGTCCAGAAGATACAAGGATCTTCCTCTGGAGCTGACCGAGAGAGAAAGCCTCCCCCTAGAGCTGACACTCTGAATTCAGACTTCTAACCTCCTAAACTGTGAGAAAATAAGTTTCTGTTTGTAAATCACCCACTTGTGGTATTTCTGTTACAGCAGCACTAGATAACTAAGAAGCATTTCTCACCACAGTCTAGCAAAGTAGGTATCATGTTCACCATTATCCAGATGAAGATGTTGAAGGTCAGATGTTGAAGGTTACATGGCCAATAAGAAGTATACAAGAGTCCCTCAGACACCAACTTTCTACAAAACTCGGGTCTTCAACAGTCACCAAAGGGTGCTCACCTTTATCCCACAGAACTTCGTGCCAGCTGAGAGGAAGAACGACCTCGGAGCTGGGTGCTTTCTGAGTCTCTCCTTCCAGAGTGGCCATGGGGGAGCAGTCTAGGTCTGTTTTGGAGAAACTGGGCCAGGTGGGTCTCCTGTCTTATCTTTTACCTTGTGGTTCAGTCTGCAGGTGCGGAGGGGAGGCAGGAAAGCATTGCTGGGAGGGCCTAGAAGAGACAGTGTTTGAACGCATGTTCAGGAGCTGACTGGAGCCTGAACCTGTTAGAAGGAAACTTGGAGGAAGGCCAGAGCCCCTTGGTTTCTCTGCTGGCCACTTCAACAAAGGGCCATGCTAGTGAGCACATGTGGTTCAAGAAAAGACAAATTACAGATATGAAAAATGCCTCTCTCCATGAGATGCATACCGCTGTGACATGATTGCTTAAGGCCAAATCGCTTATTCTTTTCTTTTTTTAAAACAAGACCATTATTACTCTGCTACTCTGAAAATCTTCTCTCTGCTACAAAATTGTCAGCCCTGGGGAAAGTCCACAAGCTTGACTGTTGTCACAATAAAGCAATGATGTTTCATCGTGGTGGTAAATGGTAAGCCTAGGATTAAAACAGAAGATGACAGAGGCCGTGAAGGAGGAAGCTGGCAGCTGGAGCAGCTGAGGCTCCCAGAGCAGCCAGGTTGTCTCCTGCACGGGGCCCAGCCAATGGAGGGGTGAGGTGGGTGGCACTCGAAACAGAGCACCTGCAGGGCTTTGCCATGAAACATATGAATGATCTGAGAGTGGATTACCAGCCCTCACAGGACATTTAAACTAGACATGGAGAAGACAGGGAAGCGGGCTGTGGGGATTGATCTTTCTCTAACCTGCCAACTTTTGGAGGAAGATAGATCACCAGGAACAGAAAAGTGAGGAGGAAAAGAGGAGAAAATAAAGACAGTGAGGTGACTCTGTCTACAGAGCGAGCCACTGTGTGGGCCTAGGAGGAGTCCCCGCTGCAGGCCAAGTAGCGGCTCCCTTGCCATCATCCCTAACAGCGGGGCCTATCAGAAAGGGGCGCACCAGCATATTTTTGTCTCACATACTGTGTGATCTATTGAAAAGCTCCAAGACACCAAGTTAGAATGGAAGTCCATGGAGAACAAGTCCCACCCTGCTCTGGGCTTCATTGGGTGTCTCTGCTGGGTGGGTGTGTAGGGTGGGTGGATGCATGGTGGGGTCTTCAAAGTCTCTGTTGATTCAAGTACCTTCTCTGGGATCTGAATCTGAGTTGGCTACGATAGTTAAGCACGAATGGACAGATACTGGCACTGTCCTCCCCTGCCAACTGCTATGTCTCTCACTGTGACCCATCACCAGCACCATCCCTGGCTGCCAGGGCTTCAGTAGAATTAGAGGGTGGAGTCGAACACTCCCTGCTTTTGTTTTTCCTTGAGAGTAGATTGTGATAAAGTGGAATGTTCACGTCTCCAATAAAGTCAACACCTTACGTGAAAAATGTCTGTCCCTGACAAGTTATTTTGCAATGTTAAAAAAAAAAAGTTAAAAATCTTTACCACTTACTGAGCACTATTTTAGATGTTTTACATATCATAAGTTATTTACTTTAAATTTCAAATACTCCCAGGAGGTAGACACTATTATCCCCATTCTGCAGATGTGGAAACTCAAGCTCTCAGTAATCGTGTGACTCAAGGTCACAGCTAGCTGTGGGGGATCGGGATTTGAAATCAGGTCTCTGACTCAGAACCTTGGCTACTTCCTCTCCTTTTTTTTTTCGTCATTGAAAATAGCTTTATTTTTTGTGTAAAATAAAGTCTGAAAAATCACCCCAAATACCATCATGCAGGGATAACCATTAACACTTTAATGAATATCCTTCAGGACATCTCTTTTCTGCATTAACTTTAAGACAAGCTTGTAAATACCCTGGTTACTCCTTGAAAACTGGTCACGACACATTTAACTGAGTCTAAGCAGGTGGCTTTTGTTCTCCGATTCACCATGGGTTCTGTAAGGCCTTCCTTGCCACCTGGGTTTCCTCACCTGTGCCCCTGGTGTCTGCTCCTCTGTGTCTGCCAAGGCTGAGGTTCTAATTTCCCTGCATCCAGGAAGGGCCCCAGAAGCGTTTCCAAACAAAGTTGCTGAATCCCTGGATGCTGACTTGATCAGTTCCCACGAAAGCAATTCTGCACTTTCTGATCTGGGAGCAGGACTCCATGGAAGTGGCCATGGAGACTACAGCCACATTTACCTTCCTCATTCTTCCTTAGTCTGTGGGGCAAGGGCCCTTGTGGATTCCCTGTGGGTCAACAAGACTACAGCAAGAGCTACCACTCAATCTGGGGTCACTCCTTGCCAGCTCTCTAGTAAGAACTTCTCATATATTATCTCATTAAGGCTGTTAACGATGTCATGAGGTGACATCAGCCCATTTTATACATAAGGAAACTGAGACATGCAGTAACTTGCCCAAGGACACACACTAGGAAGTGTCAGGATTTGAACATGAGTCTCTTGAGCTTCAAAGCTGGGTTCTGCATCACCACCCTTCACTGCTTTGTTAAGTCACAGCTCTACCACATGTGAGGCAGCTCCAGGTTTTGTGTGAGAGGGGTCTATAGAAGAAGACCATTTTTTGACCAGGAACAATTAAGACCAAGCATGGTGTACTCAGCAGTAACAAACAAACACATATACACATATACCCCTGTAGCAGCATGTGGCCCCTGACCTTTTTTTTTTTTTTCAAATATGTATAAATAAACAAACATGTACAAGTCAGGACTCAAATCTGAGTGGCCTAACTACATTTGGCACCCAAAGCAATCCATGAAAGCTGCTTTATTTTTATAATTGTGCAAAAAGTGCTGTAATTACAATATGCTTTTCTGAGTCAGATGAGAGAGGTAAACTATTTGGCTATAAAATGATATTTGTGAAATCCCAGTGGAAAAGACCATAAATTGATTTTAGTGCATGCTTACAAATAGTTTAACAGTCCCATGGAGAACTGACAGGGTCAGAATAATTAATGGAGAATTTTGACAGCAGAATTCCTAAATACTGATGTTCAGGAGGTCAACAGCTGAACAGAAGATTTCAAAGGGCAGCTCAAGAAGACAAAGTAAAGTGTTATAATGACATGTGCAAAGACCTGGAGATAGAACACTGAAAGGGAAGAACATGCTCAGCATTTCTCAACCTGAGAGAACTGAAGAAAAAATTCAAGCCTCGAGTTGCAATACTGACAGATTCAATATGGGCAAAATATTGAAAGATGCAGGAAACATCAAAAGAAGATGGAAGGAATACACAGAGTCACTGTACCAAAAAGAATTAGTTGATGTTCAACCATTTCAGGAGGTAGCATATGATCAAGAACCCATGGTAATGAAGGAAGAAGTCCAAGCTGCACTGAAGGCATTGGCAAAAAACAAGGCTCCAAGATTGATGGAATACCAACAGATGTTTCAACAAATGGATGCAGCACTGGACGCACTCACTCTTCTATGCCAAGAGATTTGGAAGCCAGCTACCTGGCCAACTGACTGGAAGAGATCCATATTTGTGCCCATTCCAAAGAAAGGTGATCCAACAGAATGTGGAAATTATTGAACAATATCATTAATACCACACGCAAGTAAAATTTTGCTGAACATAATTCAAAAGTGGTTGTAGCAGTACATTAAGTGTAGGTTGGGCAACCCTCCAGGGCAGAGCTCTTTCCAGCAGAGAGCAGGGGCTAGGGCAGCGCCATCTTGTAGTGATGACATCTGGATCACATGGTTCCCCAGACTGCTGCAAAGGAGAGGAAGGGCCCAGAGGGTCAGGTGGTGAACTTTTAAGACCATATTCTAGCGCCAAAATTAGAAGTCTTCTAGAGTCCCAAGAAGGAGACTTGGGGGCACAGTGGTTAAAGTGCTTGACTACTAACCGAAAGGTTGGCGGCTCAAACCCACCAGTGGCTCCTCAGGAAAGGATGTAGCAGTCTGCTTTCATAGAGATTTACAGCCTTGGAAACCCTATGGGTTTGCTAACAGTCGGAATGGACTCGATGGCAATGGGTTTGTTTGGTTTAGAGTCCCAAGGACAAGAGCTAGTTAGGTGCAGCTGTGTAACCCAGATCTAATTATTATATTTTTAAATGATGTCTTCATTCTTTCTCAAATATATCAACATATTTTTGGATTATAGTTGCAGAATTTTGGAAGCAGAATCGAAATCTGTAATGGAATTATTTGAGTAAAAATATGCATAGGTTCATAAGGTTATGAGATTTTTCTAGAGTTTTTTTTTTTTTTTTTTTTAATCTATATTAATTTGATGGCTTTGCAGTCCTAATGAGAAAAGTGAACTGGGTAGAATTCCTTTATAAACCGAATTCAGTTTTGCTGGAGTTTGGGTGGGGGGCACTCTAATGGGGAGGTCCACTGGGGTGCCAGCTGGTTCAGAAAGAAAGTACTTAGGACTCTCAGGAGGTGTTCAGCCAGACCACCAGCGAAAATGCAATGTATACTATTCTCCAGGAGATCACTTTTTTCTGGGACCTCACTGCTAGTAGGCCCGATCCAATGAATACACCTTCCAAGTCTCAAGCTACCTGAACAGTCAAATTATGAATCTAATGCACAGAGCTGGGCTGGAGGTAGAGAGATCTAGATTTGCATTTCTACTCTTATATTATTCAGTGGCTTTGGCAAGTTAACTCTTCTGAGCTTCAGTTACCTCACTAATAAAATGGGAATAACAATGCACACCGCTTAGGGTTTTTGTAAAGCACTTAGTGAATGGACACCTAACAAATACACATAGGAAGTAGTATAGTTTATTTGGGTGGGGGAAAGAGATATTCCACCTAAGCATAAGCCCCATAAACTATTCCTTCCTCATAGGCGTTAATAGTTCCTTAGTGACCTGATCACTCAAGTTTCTAGATCCAATACTAAAAACACTCACAGACATTCTGTCTATGAATCCTGCATTCTAGGATGCCTACTGTGGGGATATATGCTATTTAAACATGGCTGCACTATTGACAACTGCAGCCCCCACAGGCCTTTATGCTGCACAGCATGTTGAGACTTGTCCCCAGCATGTTGAGACTTGTCCCCAACATGTTGAGACTTGTCCCCAACATGTT
>NW_004444134.1:4057447-4058417 GCF_000243295.1 Trichechus manatus latirostris | reverse complement strand
TCGACTCCTCAGAGTGACCCTCCTGGCCCCACTTCTCTGTAAGAGTTGTGTTTGGTTACTGTCTCTGCCGTCCCAACAACTGTCGCCACTGCAACAGATGGTGCCCCGTGTGAGGGGCTGTGACAGATGGTGCCCCGTGTGAGGGTGCTGTAGACATCCTCACACTCAATCCCTGAAGGTGGTAAGTACAGGATGCGTTCATTTCAGGCTGCTCTTACAGCCCCGGGAGCAGTGGGCTTCTTCCACAGGTGGAACTTTCCCGGACGTTCTCATCTCGGGCTGCTATAGCCCCGGGAGCGGTGGGGCTTTCTCATACGCTCCCTCAAGGGATTTCAGGCTTTGGGCCAGGAGCTTTCCTATCACTCTGTTCTTCATTTTCCTATTCCTCCTCGCTATGGGGAATTCTCTTTCTCCTGAACAGTGTCAACACAAAACCCAGTTGCTGGGATTGTTAAAGGCCTCTAAGCTTAAGGTGTCAGAAGAAGCCCTTATGCAACTTCTGCTTTTAATTGAGTCTGCCTGTCCTTGGTATCCCTTGTGGGGAAACCTTGATGTAGAAGCATGGGAACATATCAGTAACATCATTTGTGACATGAACATCCCAGCTTCAGTTCTTATTGCTTGGCATCACTGCCGCCTCACTTTACAGCCCCTACAGGCAGCTCCTTCTGCTCCCTCCCCTAGTAAAGAAATTGTTTATGACTCTCCTCTTTCCACACCTCCCATGGCTGATTTCTCTCAACATGAGTCTCTTATGGAAAGATGTTTGTGGGAGGGCCATGAGAAAGAGGGGTTTTCTGCTTATCCTGTCATTTGGGGATCAGGACCACCCCGTCACGATGGCCTTGACTTTCAAGTTTTTAAACAACTCTGTAAAAGCATGTTAGAGAATGGTTTACAGTGTTCCTTTACAAAAGGAATTGTAGAAGCTGTAGGACAAAACTATGAGATGACCCCCTGGGATTGGAAC
>NW_004444134.1:4056424-4057347 GCF_000243295.1 Trichechus manatus latirostris | reverse complement strand
CCTTCCATCCTTGTATGTCAACACCCACAGCTATCTCTTACAGACCCTATCGATAATACTTGGGTTACTTGTCAAACTACTGACTTTTCTTCATACTCTCTCCCTTTCAACATTTCACTAGAAAATTGGAGACCTCAAGGTTTAATTTTATTACCACATCACTCTACTTGGCAGTGGGCAACCCCATACCATTACCTAGGACATTTTAAGTCCTGGAACCCTGGTCTAGCCGGACCCATTCTTCGCTTACGTTATTCAACCAGTCATTTTCCCCCATTAAAAATCCTTTCTTGGTGATTAGGTCTCCCTTTTTATGAAAGAACTCTCCGTTCAGGAGCTTTTCTGAGGAGGACAAAGGGTGCCAAGAACCCACTCCCCAAATTACAATGGACCCTCCATGACCATAATGATTCTGTGCTTATATGCACGTCTTGACCATACATTTTTGCTATAACTTCTAGTCCTCCGGATATCATTAAACTAAATGCCTCTTTTCAATTAACATCATCCAGTGGCTCTACTTGGATTACTCCATGTCTGTCCAGGCAAAATGTCTCCACTCTTAACATCAATTCTGTATTTGTTCTTCGACAAAAAAGCCACCTTTGGCTGCCCGTTAACCTTACACGCCCTTGGCAAGATAGTTCCCCCCTCGCTCAGGTTGTTAATGCATTACAGAAAGTACGAACTAAAAGGTTTCTTGGAATTCTCGTAGCCTCTATTATCACAGCCACTGCTATTGCCACTGTTGCAGCTACCGCTGCTGTAGCTCTTTCCCAATCTATTCAGACCACCCAGAAGTTTAACACCTATATGCAAAATGTTACTTCTGAAATGCAAAACTATGGCACATATTGATCAAGAGATCCTCAAGCGTCTGGGTGCTTTAGAAGCCTCAGTCCTTTGGCTTGGAGAACGACAAG
>NW_004444134.1:4030717-4054734 GCF_000243295.1 Trichechus manatus latirostris | reverse complement strand
TGCTTGCTGTATTGACTATAAATAAACTCCTGGGACTGAAGCCAGGGTCAACTCCTCAGAGTGACCCTCCTGGCCCCACTTCTCTGTAAGAGTTGTGTTTGGTTACTGTCTCTGCCGTCCTGACAACTGTCGCCACTGCAACAGATGGTGCCCCGTGTGAGGGGCTGCGACAGCCTACTGTTCTCTTGACATATTGTTGTTGTTGTATGCCATCGAGTATTATTTATTTTCTTTTAATCTGGGAAAAACTAAAGGAAAATAAAGAAAACAAAAGAAAGTATAAGGAATAACATTGAAGATACTCATACAACCATTACATTAGTGTCCCAGGGCTGCTGTAACAAATTATCTCAAATATGGAGGCTCAAAACAAAATAAATTTGCTCTCTTACAATTCTGGAGGCCAGAAGCCCAAAATCAAGGTGTTTGCAGGGTTGCTCATTTCAGGAGGTTCTGAGGAGAATCCATACCTCTCTCCTAGCTTCTGGTAGCTTATGGTAATCCTTAGCATTCTGTGCCTTGTAGTTGCCATCCCTCCAGTCTTTGCCTCCATTTTCACGTGGTCTTATCCCTGTCTGCGTCTATGTCTGTTTCACCTTTTCTTCTCTTATAAAGCCTTATCATTGGATCTTGGCCCACCCTAATCAGGATGATCTCCTCATCTTGAGATTCTTAGCTTAATGACATACACAAAGACACTTTTTCCAAATAAGGTCACATTTATGGCTTTGGGGTGGATTTTTTTGGGGGGGGTCACACACTATTCAACCCACTACAACCACCATCTAGAATAAACAAATGTCAAGTTTTTGTCATATATGCCTCAGATATTTTTTATAAACAACTTAAACATTAATAATAAAATCGAAGCTTCCTCTGTGCCCTCTTTTGGTCCTATTTCTCCCCCCACCTCCTGTCTTTCCCTCATTCTCTTTCTCTTCAAAGACTACCATGCTAATTAATGGGATGTGTTTCCTTCTAGTCTATGTTTTAATATTTTTACTACATTTTCCATAAATAAAATGTAGGATTATTTTATATTTTTAAAATTTATGTAAGTGGCATCATGTTATAGATATTGTTTAAGACTATTTTGTATATTTAACAATTTGTTTTCAAGAGCTGTTCAGGTGGGAAGATATAAACAATTTACTCACCCTAAAGAATATTTCCACCAATTGTCTGTCAATTTGTTGTACTGTGGTGGCTTGCGTGTAGTTGTGATGCTAGAAGTTATACTACCAATATTTCAAATATTCTCAGAGTCACCGTGGTGTACAGGTTTCTGTGGCACTTCCAGACTAAGACAGACTAGGAAGAAAGGCCTGACAATCTACTTCCAAAAATTAGCCAGTGAAAACCCTATGGATTACAGAATATTGTCCAAGACTTTGAGTTTTACTTTGGATAGGTCATCAGGAGGGACCAATTGCTGGAGGAGGAGATCATGGTTGATAAAGTAGAGGGCTAGTGAGTCTGAGAGAGACCTTCAGTGAAATGGATTGACCCAATAGTCACAACATACTGTGGACTCAAACATACCAAAGATCATGAAGATGGAGCAGGACTCTACTGCACTGCAACTAATAACAAGAACAAGGAATATTTTGTATTCCATCATATGAATGTTCTGCATTTTATTTATAGGCTCCATTAATGTTGAGCATTTAAGTTGTCTCCAGTTTTTCCTATTACAAACCAATCTTTAAATCACATTGTGATGTCTGTTTCCCTGTGTAACATCCTGTAGCAGTGTTTTTCAGACTGAGAGCCATGAACACCAACAAAATAAATGTAGTGAGTTCTGACTGGCATTTAATATTTGTAAAATGGACTTGATCCTTTAAAAAATTTAATATTGTTTTAATACACAAATAATACATGAGTACATACTCTGTGAAATATTCAAACATAGAAGTACAAAGAGCAGAAGTTGGTATTGTTGTACTTTTAAAATGTGGCTGTTTGAAGGGTGAAAAGTGGTGCCCATTGTCTTAACCTGCATTTCACTGACTGTGAGGAGCTTGAGCATTTTCTCAGTTGTTACTGACTAGTCAGGTTCTTTTGAGAATCACATTCTTTAAAGCTCAGACTGGTGTCAGGTTCCTTTTTCAGACTAGAGGTCATCCTGCACCCCTCCTCTTAGGCGCTGATACAATTACCGCCACTCTCAGAGTGTGCAGGTCCCCTCACCCTTACAATCTCAGCTCCTTAACAAGATTAGTCGCATTTTGTAGAAAAAACCCGATAAGCAATAGTCCTCCAGCTTCAAAAATCCATCTTCAGGAACTTGTTCCAAGCATGAACATTTCATTAAGCTTGCACCATTTATGTAACCACCTCATAGTTACTAGCAGGCCACTTTCTTCTCCACCCCTCCCTCTGGCACTCATATCTTCCTCTATTATTCTTTTGATCACTTAATTCAGGATTTCTCTGCCTTTCTGCTACTGACATTGTGGCCCCATAATTCCTTGTTGTGGGTGCTGTCCTGTGCATTGTAGGATATTGAGCAGCATCTGTGGCCTCTACCCGCTAGATGCTAATAGCTCCCCACCCTCAGTCATGACAATCAGAATGTCTCCAGATACTGTCAAATATCCCCTGGGGGCAAGATTGAACCGAGTTGAGAACCACTGACTTAAATAAAACACCACAATCAAGTGTTGGTAGCAGATACACTTGGAGAAAATACTCATCCATCTAGCAAATATTGAAGCAGAAAGGAGAGAAGGTATTTGGGAGTACACCTACCTACCTCCTTTAGTCCCTTCCCTAAGTGTCTTTTTTCCAGATGCTCTCAATTACTAACCAAGGTTTATTTTTCTGCCTGGGTACATACTTAGGAAGAATAATTTCATGAGTAAAAATATTACAAAAAAAAAAAAAAAAAACCAAAAAAACAAATTGAGAGCAAATATAGAAAGAATCTTTTATTTCTGCGACAGGAAACAATAAGAATTTAAAATGGAGCATTGTTTAATTTTTCTGACTCCTTAACTTAATTTTCTATTTTGCTTTCACAGCAGGGACCAGATCAACAGATGTTACTATTGCATTTTCCTTTTGATATTAAGCGGAGCTTCAGGCAACCAAGCTACACAACAGTAACCCTTTCACTATCTCTGGGTCATATATGTCCCAGTTACATTTCTGCCTCTGGAAGTTCATGGTCAGGCACATAAGCCACTTTAGTACGTTCTGGCGTCATGGCAGATACTGGTGCAACTGTCTAAAAAACGAAGGAAGTTCCTCTATGCCACATTTAAGTGTTGAGAGCCATTCGTATGAGGGGATACTTCCTGGAGGAGTGATTGTGTCAAACTTTTGTGTCTTTTGGCTTCTGTACAGTGAGAAAAGGCTTATAAGTATGTTTACTATTTCCTTTGTGTTACTGGGAAGGTACAGTTACCACATTTGGAAATATTTAAGTAAAAGAGTTATTGTTGGGGTGAAAATAGTTTGTGGCCCACTTCCTGGGCCATGGGACCGATATGTCCTGTGTGTGAGATGTGCTTTATGGGACATGGTACCCATATGGCCCGCTCTAAATCAAACTGATAACAATTATGTGCAGCAAGTACAATGTTCATTTAATATTTTGTGTCTACTTTTGGAAAACTAATGAGTTATTCTGGGGGTGAAACAGTTTGTGATGCACTTCTTGAGCAGTGGGACCAATATGTCCCACATGTGTGATATGCTTCATGGAACATGGGATTGGCATCCCATTTTTTAAAATAGTAAAAAACTACTAACAAACAATGATTCAGCATCCATTCCATTAGTGAAAAAAACATGGCATCACCAAAAAATTCCAAATAAAAACAACTGACCCATGAAAGGGACGAGTCGTCCTTTATTTATAGATCAGGTATGTCAGCCACCACATCCCAAGACAAAGAAGCAAAAACGTTTTCTAAAGGACCAAAATGCATAGCCTGAAGTCCATTAACTAAGAATATTTATGAACCTTACTACAGGGGGCCTTTCTCAGCTCTTAGACTGGTAATTTAGTATAATCCTAGCAAGTTTGGTTATTGGCTTTGATGGTAGTTCGTTAGAAAAGAGTGGATATACTGAAACCAGAGAAAAATGATTACCTACAGCCTGGCAGGAGAAGACAAAGAAAAACAACAACAGTAAGAGCAATAAAAAAGACATCTCCAGACCTCAAACACCTTAGCAGCCGGGGTTATCTAACGAATGGAACAAACAGCATCAACACTTCACTTGTCCACGTGGGCAATATTGCTACACAACACAGTGACAAGTGATTCTAACGAAGATACTGAGTCATCAAGAAAAGGTTTATTTATGTTAAAAATAATCCGTTTTTAAAAGGCCCAGGCAGTTTGTAATACATTTCAGAGAAAAAAGATGTAACCAAAACGATTAAGATTAAAAATAAAAATGTGCTGCTTAAAGGGATAAGCAAAAGTTATCTCAATGATTCACACATGAGCTGTCTCCCCTTTATCAGAGAAGCTTGATAAATAAGATGCCACTGGAAGTAGTTCAAAAATAGCAAACAATTATGTTCCGATAGAAAGAATTGGGTGCCATGATTTTTGGAGACTAGATTTTATTTTTAACTCTGACAATGAAATATGACTACAAATTTCGTGGTTTGATAATAAGACTTAAAAAAAAAAGCCCCACCCTGTAGGCTGGCTCATTCCATGGCCCGAGCCCAGCCTGCTCTCCTGATGAGTGTTGGCTCAGCGCTTTCACATAAACGGCCAGGGTGATGGAGGAATATGTTTACTGTCCGAGTGATAACAGCAAACAGATTCCTGGTGGCAAGGCCTGAACACAGGCGCCCCTTGCAAGCCTGTTGGAGCCACTGCTTTTACTCAGAGACATGACAATTTAGAGTTAATTCCAGTCATAATACCAGTGGTTTGAAGAGCTCACACGCAAACCCACAATGTTTGTAATATTCCCAAGACCATACCAGGTACATTTTAAGGTATTTTGTTATGTCAAATAGGAAAGAAAGTTGGACATTGCCTACTTGTTGTTGCCTGGTCCTTAGCAATATATTTTACTGACATTTGTTTTTCACATCGAAATAAAAAGAATCCTGAAAGAAGGGGCACAAATTATTAACAAGAGACTCACTGTGTTTGGAAACTTAGTTGATTTGTACTGACATCCCCACCCCTTTCCCCATAACTGTTTTTGAGGCAGGGAGCTTTAAATCTTTCTGGGAAATTAGATCAGGAGTTTGAATGGGAATTCTTAGTTTTGTGTGTGTGTATTTGCACAGTGAGAATCTAATGGTCTATAAATGACTCTTAAATATGTATTACTTGATGAGGGCAAGAAGATTCATTCAAAACACTTCATTTCTATGGCATGCAAATCTCAAAGCCAGTTTCTCAGGCCAAGGCGAGCTGCAAGAATCGGCAGGCACCCTCCAATTTACAGATGAATATAATTTGAATAGGCGTATGAAAATATCAGCCATCAGCTCCCTTGGGAGCTGGACAGCCATTTGGGATGGAATTCTCTGAGGAAAGAAAGGATTTTTCTGAATCATTTCCTTAGGAGGGAAATAACCACACCAATTTTGGTTTCAAAATTTCCAAGTTATTTCTCAAAGTCTTTGGAGGCTTTTCAAACCAGTTCCAAAAGTTTTTATAAAGTCAAAATGGCCCTGAAATCTCCTTTCCAGAGTGCTGAGAAATGAGCAGAATGCATAGGGTGTGATGAGGTTTTCTGAGCGGTTGTTTGGACTTCAGGAAGTGAACGAGATAAGCTGAATGGCCTTTTCCTGCTCTGACTGAAAAAAAAAAAAAAAAAAACTTGCCCAAAGATGCTTGAAAGAAACCACAGACATTTCCTAACTTCAAAAGAGCAAAAAATCTAACGAGGAGAAAAGAAAATCACATCAGAGGCCCAGGATGCAGCAAAGACAACATCATGTTGCAGCACCAATCATGACAAAATTAGATCATATACAGTTTTCGAGGTTGCATTTTAATGTTGCTGTTTGTTTTTTTTTACAAATTTCCCTGTTAAAAGAGCAAAACAGAAACACACTTGGACAGTCTGAAGTGTTTCCTTTCTCCTTCTCCCATTTGCTTCTCTTCTTTGCAGTTTACAGTCGGGAGCAGAAATAATCTACAGGGTAAGCTGTTTTGAAGACGGTTTTGGAGACATTCTATGTTGATCATATATGTGGTTTATTCTACTCTTGGAGCTGAGATTCATTTTTGCTGTTTCTCATTAAACAAAAGGGCAGTGCAATGTCACGTTTATGTATTACATAACTCCAGCGTTTGTAGAATTTCCAGAGGGGCAAACCACCCCAACTGCTTGCTGGCTGGCTCTGAGCATGAGCTTTAACTCTCAGGAAATGTCAATACCTAATAGTCACATTGTCAGTAAGGCTAGTTTTACAGCTCCCTTCCCCCACTCCCGCCCCCCAACTCCCAAGTCCATCTAGGAAGATCAGGGGCACAGCAAGCAGCCTTCAGGAGCAGGAAGCGAAAGTCTGGCTCCAGCAGGCCTGGACGCAGAGACTCAGGGAATGTCAGGATCCTCACTCAACCAATAGGACCCTCCATCACAGCACGAGGTGACCACTGCCCCATCCTTGGGTAAATCCCTTAACCCTTCTGAATTCCTCCCCTCTTACCTCCCCGGGCTGAGCCAGACTGAGATAACGGGTAGGGAAGAGCTATGAGCCGGGAAGGGCTGCCTGTGGACTGTGTCATGGGGATCCCGCTGGAGCTTGGCCCTCCCCACTGCTTAGTCACCCTGCCTCCATGCCCTGTGCTCCCTCTGAGCCAACTTTCACCTGGTGAGGTCTGATAGGATTTAGATCCTGGGTATCCCAGAATGAACTTTTCTAGGAAAATAGCAAAGGGCTGGCTTTCATTTTTAATTTTATCCTGCACAGGCCAGAAAGCAAAACACATAAAATAAAATATTGCATTTCTCAAAAGGAAGTCTTAGAATATTGGGAATGAATGCAGTGTTTGACTTGACTTTGTTCATAAAGTACTCATGTTCTCACACACACACACACACACACACACACACACGCTGCCCTCAATTCTGCTGCAGAGGCCTGAGCCCATGAAAAGGAGAGGGGCAGTGCCCACAGACACAATGAGCTCGGGATTGCCACTAGTCAATGCTGTCTGATTTTGTGGACATGCCCAAGTTCTCCAAGTGGTGGTTCCTCATCATTACAATCCAGACAGTAACTATTATGGATTGAATAGTGTCCCCCGAAAACATGTGTTATAAATCCTAACCTGTATGCCTGTGGTTATAATCCCATTTGGGAATGGGCTGTCTTTGTTATGTTAATGAGGCAGAATTAGTGTAGGGTGTATCTTGAGTCAATCTTTTTTGAGATATAAAAGAGATTAAGCAAGCAAAAGAGATAAGTAGAGATGGGGGAAAAGAGATGCCAAGCCACGTGAAGGTAGCCCAAGAGCAGAAGCTCAGAAGAGACAAGCACCTTCCTCCAGTGCCAACAGAGACAGAAAGCCTTCCCCTGGAGCTGGCACCCTGAATATGAACTTCTAGCCTCCCAAACTGTGAACAAATAAATTTCTGCTTGCTAAAGCCACCCACTTGTGGTATTTCTGTTATAGCAACACTGGGTGACTAAAACAGTAATCCTCTCTCCATGTGAGAGCACCTGGTTGTGGTGGTGGTGAGAGGTTTGCTGTGACAGATACTCAAGTCTCTCCTCCTCCCTGAGGAACCTGAAGTCATTTACAACCATAGTGAAGGGTGTGATGGTGTTCTCCCAGAAGGTGTCAAGATTCGTAAAAGTTATGAAGAGATTCAGAGTTTTTAGTCATTACTTTTATAGACCCTTCAAAATTAAAGTAGTCTCTGCTCTAGCAGCTAAGAGCTATTTCCAGCAGATCAGCAATGAAAATTATTTATATTCCTTTTTAAACAGGCTTACTCATGATAGGATAAGTCCCTGTGTGGCATAGATGATTAAGCCCTCAACTACTAGTCAAAAGGCTGGCAGTTTGAACCCACCTAGAGGCATCTTGAAAGACAGGCCTGGTGATCTGCTTCCAAAAGTCACAGCTTTGAAAACCCTAGTCAGAATTGCCTTGATGGTAACTAACAAAACAACAACATTAGTGATAGACCTAAGAGAATAAACAGAAGAAAGCAGCCAGTGCCTGCCTTTCCTGTGATTGATTCCCCTGGGTTTTCCTTGATCTGTTCAGGAACATTCCCTGTTTGAACGGTGGAGCTGGAAAAAGAGGCATTTGAGGAGTCCTGGGTGGTGCAAATGGTTAATGTGCTCAGCTGCTAACCAAAAGGTTGGCGATTTGGGTCCACCCAGAGGTGCCCTGGAAGAAAGACCTGAAGATCTACTTCCAAGAAATCAGCCATTAAAAATCCTATGCAGTACACATGAGCCACCGTGAGTTAGAATCGACTAGACAGCAACTGGTTTTAGTTGCCAGGAGCCAGGCAACCCTCTGAAGGCCACCACACTCACTTTATCCCTCCCTTCCATGGTCATGGTCTGCCACAGCCTCTTATGTCTCCCCACCATCTTCCTCCACAATTGCTGTCTTTCCTGGAATGTCTCCCCCTTCACCCATGGACCCAACACCCCCAAAATCAGCAAGGGCCAAGTCACTCCCCAATGTCTGAGAAGCGGAGAGACCATTTTCCATCAGAAGGGTATCAGGAATGGGCATCTGACATCCTCACCCTACCAGGCTTAAAAGGGACCTGTGTCCCCAGCCCCCGTCACATTAACACCCATGCTCTTCTGTGAGACATAGCTGGGACCCTGCACCACTCAGGGCACCGGATTCACTGCGGCTCCCGGAGGGCATTCACCCAGATGGGGGACAGGCCTGCCAACAGGGTGGCAGGCCTGCCAGCCCTGTAGTGCCCTGTGACAAGAAGAGGGGTAGAAGGAGGGTCAAGCTTTCAGAGGGACAGAGCTATGCTTTCCCCCAATTACACAGCAATTCTCTCACCCTTGAAAGCACTTTTTGCTGAAACTCAGAGAGAAATTATTTTGAAGTCATGCCAGTAAAAGCTCTGGAAACAGTGATGTGAGCTGTGCTGAAGATTGAGGAAATAAGCTACATGCTGATTCTTCATTCCTCCATTTATTTGCATGATCTGAACTAATTTCTCGCTGTAATCTACACCACCCACCACCTATGAACTTCCCAGAAATGTTCGGCGGGAGAGGGGTGTGGGGAGAAAGGAAGGAAAGCGCCAGGTCCCAGGCAGGGTCCACCGCCTAGACTCTATCACCAGTCTGCCCTAGCTGACTTAAATAAGCGCCTTGGAATAGACGACAGATATTGGCAGTAAAGGGTCCAAGGAAAAACAGCCACTTTAACTAGAGGACTGAATATGTTACTTTGTCATTTCACAGATGAGGCTACAGTGGGTCAATTATCTAGACTTTAAAGACTGCTCTAGTCTTTAAAAGTTTAATATTTTGTTCATCCTAGACTTCTTTGCTTTTTTTTGTAAAAATAATTTTGATCTTTAAAAAAAGATTACGTTAAAATGTTATTAATCTTGATTCCTGAGTTTTTGGTCCCCAAAGTGAGTGCCTCACTCTCCTCACCCTAGTCCCTGCCCTTTCCTCCTGACTCTAAGAAGCTGAGGCTGCCGAGTTGGGATGGCAGAGAGGTATCTAAATCCCTAGGCATGACCTGTTTACATTTCATATAGTCAACAAGCTGTTTTGTTTTCCTTAAGACATAAAACCTCAAGGGTCCAAGTACCGTTATAGAAACATTGCTTCCATCTTAAACATATAAAAAACACTTCTCTTTTAGGCCTACCTGATCTGTTGCCATCAAGTTGGTTCTGACTCATAGCCATCCTATAGAATAGGGTAGAACTGCCCCACAGGGTTTCCAAGGCTGTAACTCTCTACGGAAATAGACTGCCACATCTCTCTCCCATAGAGCAGCTGGTGGGTTTGACCCACTTACCTTTCAGTTAGCAGCTGAGCACTTTAACCACTGTGTCACAGGGCTCCTTCACAGATAAAATTATTCTCACATGTCTAGCTTTCCTTTTATTTTATGTGCATTAGAGATAGATAATGAGAGTAAGTGAAATAGGAGAAAGAAAAATATAGAAAGATATGAAGGTATTTATTTTCTGCTACTGAATAATAAATTACCATAGGCTTGGTGCTTTAAAGGAGCACAAATTTATGATCTCATGGTTTCTGTAGATCAGAAGTGTGGCGAACACGGCCAGTTTCTCTGCTTAGGGTGTCAAAAGGCTGAAGTCAAGATGGCCTCTGTCTGGGTTCTTGTCTAGAGGCTCTGGGAAAAATCTGCTTCCAAGCTCATTCTTATTGTTGGCAGAATTCAGATCCTTGTGGCTGTAAGACTGAGGACCCTGTTTCTTTGTTAGTAGTCAGTCTAGGACCCCTCTCAGCTCCTAAACATCACCCACATTCCTTGCCATATGGCCCCCTCCACCTTCAATCAGCCATGGTGCATTGACTCCTTCTCTTGCTTCGAATCTCTGACTTCCCTCATCTCTGATCTCTAGATACAAATTTAAAGGGCCTATGGAACAGATCACACCCACCCAAATAATCTCCCTATGCTAAAGTCAATTGATTTGGGACCTTAATTACACCTTCAAAAGCCCTGTACAGCAGCATCTACACCAGTGTTTCATTGAATAAGAGGGAGAAGGCACGTCTTGAGAGCCATCTTAGAATTCTCCCCACAGTAGTGCCTTTTAAATGCATCCAGCTCTTGGGTCTTCCAGTCCTATGCTTGCTCCAGCACATGGATAGCATTCCACCAATACAGATAGCATGCCACTCACATGGGTAGCACACTGCCCACATGAGTAGCATGCTAGTCACTTGGATAACACGCCACCCACATGGATAGCATGTTACCCATAGGGATAGCACATGACTCACGTAGTAGCCTGTCTGTCACCCACATAGATAGCCTGTCACCCACTTGGATAGCATGCCATCCACACTGTGCTATCCAAGGAGAGTCCTGGAGCTAAAACAGCCACGCCTCCAAGAACAAGGATGAGGGAGGTGTATTCTTTCTCTGCTTCTGGTTGATTTGAACCTGAGCCAAGACTACCAGCATAGATAATAACTGTGACCATTTTTTCTGATATTGGTTTCTGGCTGACCCTATGCCCTCCTGTCATAGTAGGCCCCTAACCGTACTCAGTCAGAGATGATTTTCAGAACCTGAGTAAAGTAACTGTGCTCTAGTGGAAAAACCCTTCATAGCTAGTTACTAATACCATTTGGGGTAGATTCCCTCATATTCTTAAAGCATATGTTATAGCTTAGTGACATTTGTGACTATTGCTTTGATATAGGTCATAGGTGCATATCTTTCTAATAGAAATAATATGAAATGAAAGAAAAGCATGTGGCTTACCAAATTTGTAATTTGGGTTGGGAGCATTAACTAAACTTTATTATTATTACTTTTTACTTATTAAATAAAGTTCTTGTAGCTCCCTGACTGCTCAGGTACCAAAAAAGCTGATTCCTGAGTAGGTTGTTTTGGACAAAACTGGTAATGACCGTCCACAAAAATGATAATGTGGTGAAAGGAGCTCCTTTATGTGGCCTTTTGCCTTGGTTCTTTGGAAAAACAGCTTGAGATGTTTTTCCCCTAAGCCTCAAGAAGTTACCTTTGCCCTAGTTTTCTACTTCAGAAAGTTCATTATATTTTTTGGGTAAGCTGTAAACAACTTGATTTGACACTTTTTGTTTGGCCCTGGGTTGCAGCCTGCCCTGTAATTGGTATGCACCTTGCAGAGATTGGTCAATAGACTACACAAATGAAGTTACTATAGCCTATTATGCAAATTAAGTGTCTGTGGCTTACCGAGAGGGAATTGGTCAGTTTGTGGCCCTGGTGGGAGGGCCACACCTTGACATTTACGAGGAGTTTGTGTATATCTGCAGCCAACCCCACAGAGGTTTTGCAGACAGGAAGCAGACAGAAGCAAAAGGAAGAGAGAAGATAGGAGAAACAGAGAGAGAGAAGTCAAGAAATCTCCTAAAAGAGCTGCAACACAGGTCAAGGACTATAACACTGAAGACAACGAGAGGCCCAGAAGGGGCCCTGTGGCAGAGCCAGTGGCAACAGGCCTGGCAAAAACCTGCTGCTAGAAATGCATCTAGCAGAGCTGAACAAAACTGTTACACTGTCTATGAGCTAGGTCAGTTAGCAGGGGAGAGGCTGATGGTAGGCAGCCTGAAAGGAAAGAGGAGCCTGTCCTTAGGGGTCCAAGAGGATCCTGTCCTGAGGGGGCTAAGAGAAGGCCTGCATGGCTTTCAGGAGCTGAGAGAGCTGTCCTGCGTGGAAGAAGGGAGACTTTGCCTACATGCTTCCTGATCCTGTTTCCAAATTGTAGCCTGCTGATCCTCATCATTTTTTTTTTTTTTTTGATCCTCATCCGGAGTTGTACCCTGTTACTTCCTTAATAAACCAGTTAACTGTAAGTCTGATCTGGGAGTTCTGTGTGGCTATTGCAATGGATTATCAAACCCAGAAGAGAAGTAGAGAGTGTCATGGGAGGGACTGCTGGTGTCAGAATTTGTCAAAAGTTTGGAGAGTGGAGGTACGTCTGATCTCCACCTCATGGGAATCACTTTGTGCTGATCTTGATTCGAATTATCCCCCCTGAAGTTAGACAGGTTCTGATGCTACTACTACTCCTACCATTTTACAGATAAGGAAAGGTTTCCTTTCCAAAAGCAGGTCTTGGGTGGGATTTGTGGTCCTTTCTCTCTTCTCCTTTTCATCAGTGACTCTCAGTCATAAGGCTGAGAGACACCACTATAAGTCATGGAGCCACTGTTGGGTGGAAGTTGTGATATCTGGGGTGAAACACTTCAGCTTCCTGGAGTTGTACTTGGCCGTGTCAGTCATCAACATGGCACATGCACCCCACCAAACTGGGCTTACTACAACATCATGCACTTTCCAGATAATATTTCCTTTAGCCCCGACTATTGGAGTCCCAGCCCTTTCTGCACAGTTCTCTATGTACTCCTGACCTCTATAACCCTGGAAAATGAGGTTCTCTTTGGAACGAGCTTTGGTTCAAACTGTCTGTCTCATGTCAAAATATTTACCAGAATTTAGCGGAATTCTTTCAACCATTGACAACAGAGCCTGTTTATCTTGCCTTCTTCTTCTTCTCGTCCCTCTTCTTCTTTTCTTGAGAGTCCCTCAACACATTAGTCAGTTCTGAAATGAGCCCAATTTTGATTAACACATTCTGGTTCTTCCCCGAAAATTTGACTTCGTTATTTTTCTAGTCACTGATTTTATTAACTCCAGTTCATCCTGGTTTCTCTTTCTCTCCTGACTATTCGATTTTGCTGGGTATCCCATGTTCCTCTAATAGTCTGCCTCAAGTCAATACCAGTCTGCTGGGTTGGTATATAGTTTATGAAAGTAGCAATAGCAAATCCACCTTTTACAGTCCATTCACTCAATCAAGTCTTCTAATAGAATGTTCTCAGAGTTGGGGCAGATAGGCTTCTGGAATGGCAGTAAGACAAAGTCCTGCTCCCTGTGGTGTCCTTCAGGGTGAGAGGACCCTACACCATTGTGCTGGAGGCATGACATTCTTGACACGTTAACCTACACAGGATCCCCCCCTGTGACATTTGTGTTTTCCCCTTGCCCTCAGCCTTAGCAGATATCTGGCTTGGTATTTTCATTGCCTTGGAGGGGGCAATGCCAGGCCAGAAAGAAACATGGTCTAGGAATCTCTAGCTTTTGTGTACCAAAAATAAAAGTCATTAGAGAAGAAAGGATTTGTGATACAGGCAAGTGCACTGGCCAAAAGCAGGGTATAGGACATATGGACTTTCCCACAGACTAGAAAAAAGATGCCCTGAGTCTGGGGGCATGTAGCGAAGGAATAGGTAGACTTCCCAGCTGAACTACAGAGAGGCAGCAGGACCCCAGAAAGGAATGATTCCCTTGGCTACCAAGCCCAAGATGGCCTCACCAAGACACCTGGGTTCCTGCTTGGTGGGAAGAACTGAACTTCACCTTTCCTGGAGACCATGGGTAGGGCCTACTGATTGCTTCACTGTGGCTTTTATGGAAGGGACGTTTGCTGCAGTATTTAAAGATATAGTAGTAAATACAGTTAGCTAATGACTTCTTTTTCTTGAAAGTAGTAATGTAGCATTTTTATGAGAATTCAGAATTTTTAAATTTAAACTACCCTACCTGCTAATTATTTGGAAACAATGAAATTTTCCTACAGTTTTCTAGCAACAGAATTTTCTGAACATGCTGATTAACCTGCAAGTTGTACATTGTGTGGTGCTGGGTATGACAGGAGCCCTTAGATGTTACTTCAGACCTTTGACAAATATCCTGGGAAATCTGGCCTGTTTAGACTTAAGAGTAGCAAACACCATCTTTTTTACCTTCTTCTTAAGTTGTGTTATCTTATTAGCTAAATATGTTAGCCAACTTGCTGTAGCCAATTAAAAAAGCTACACACTCTTTGCCACCCTTTATATTGAGTAAAAATTCAGTTGCTGTCACACTGACCCCAACTCATATCATCCCCATGTGTGTCAGAGTAGAATTGTACCCACAGGGTTTTTAATGGCTGGTTTTTCAGAAGTAGATCGCCAGGCCTTTCTTCTGAAGTGTCTTTGAGTGGACTCAAACCTCCAACCTCTCAGCTAGCAACTGAGCATGTTAACTGGAAGCTACTGGCCTTGCCTTTGAATCTGGGCTGGCTCTTGACTTGTTAGCACCAACAGAATAAGGCAGCAAGGCAGAAGGGAGCTGCATAGCTTCCAGGCTAGCCCTGAGAAGGCCTGCAGCTTCCTTCTCCTTGGCTCATAGTGCTGCACCTTGAAACCCAGCTGCCGTGTTGTGAGAGCCCAAGCCAGTGGAGAGGCATGGTGGCGGTGGGGGTCGTGGGGGGAGCGCACAGAAAGTCTCCAACCCACAGCCTCAGTTGAGCGCCCATCCTCCTATCATCCCAATAGACACTGTATGAGTGGAGTCCATGGGCCTTCCTGCCATACGAGTACATCCACTGACACCAGTTCATAACCTCACAGAATATGAAAAACAAACAGCTTTTATTTCCGGCCACTAAGCTGTGGAGCAGTTTTTTATGCAGCAACAGATACCTCAAGCACTTGACATGTCAAGAAAATAAGCACATCAGACACTTATAGATGACCAGGAGGGTTCTACACAGACAAGCCATTAACTGAGACAAATTAAACTGCAACTGAAAAGAGTAGGGTTATCGCCTTGGAATTTTGATAGTGTTGTTTATATATGTGAGGTGCATTTTCTAGAGACGTGTTTCAAACCAGCAGCTTGTTCATAAATAGAAAAATTCATTTTAATGACTGTCACCAGAGTACTCTGTCTTTTACCGTTTTGACCACTTCCTATATTCCAGGCATTGTGCTTAATGTCTTATGTGTTTTCTCTATCCTCACAACAACTCCCCCCATTTCACAGAAGGAATAACAGAGGCTTGGAGAGGTTGCATATTCAAAGATCACATATTCATTATGTGGCAAAGTTTGGATTTGAGTCCAAATGGGTCAGCCTCCAGAGTTTGTGTGTAACCATTTGGATATACTGCTTCTTCTTGACTACATATAGAAAATGTCAGTTTGCATACCAGTGAGCAGAGCTGAGGAATTCTCTGAGCCTGGGTGATCTTCAATATGCAAAGTTGCCCTGGAGTTCTATTTTATATCTTGTCTTGGAGTTCTAACATATGTTTCCATCCCTTGATAGGTCAACTTGCTCCAGCTTTCGCTATCTCCTGAGTTTCTGTGGCACGAATTCACAATGATGTTTAAAGGCTGAAATAAACAAAGCATGAGAAAATCCCCAAACAGACTCACTTCCTTAGGATGTTGTTTCCATTTAGAAATGTCTCAGGGCCAATAAGTGTCCACCCACAGTTTAACTCAGGCTCCCTGAATGAATACATTCCCCAAAGTTAAGCACAGCATGACACTCTTAAGAGTTGCACTGCCCTCACCTCCATATTTGGAAGAACTGCTTGTTCAACCAAGATTATTTTTCTTTCCTCTTCCTTCCTCATGCTAAATCTGGGGATCTTTCTTATTCACTTATCCATCAAACACACATTGAGACACCCCACCCCATGTGCTGAAGACTGAAGGGCCATGAATGCTGCAGTGGGAATCAGCCTGGGTAAACTGGTGGAACCAAGAGAACTGACTGATTCTGTCTGTAGATCAGGGAAGGTCACTGAGGAATTAAGTTTGAGTTGGAATTCAACAAAATTGGTAATGATGGACATTAAATGGAGAGGGCTGGGGGCATGGGGCATGAAATGGCCCAGCCCATTAGGCAAACAGTCCACTGTTAGGTATATCTGGAGCTTACAATTTCTGGGGACAAACAAAGATATGAGATTGGAGAGACAGACAGTGGCTAATATAGCAGGGTTTTAAAAACCTCCTTAAATGGCCTATGTATTGCATAGCATTGCAGAGACATGAAGAATTTTAAGGAAGGGGAAGAGTAATGCACATTTTTTAAAAGACTATTTTATGGAAGAATGTTAGAGGAGGGACAAGACCAGCAATTAGGTCTCTTAAGCAATTAGGTGACCAGGAGTGATGACAAGGGCCTGGATTAAGGTGGAGGTAAGGGGATACTGGTTTTTCATGAGCACAATTAGGTATTCTGGAATTCCCATTCTTCACAGTGTTATCCATAATTTGTTATGATCCACTCAGTCAGATGCCCTTGCATAGTCAATAAAACACAGGTGAACATCTTTCTGGTACATTCAGCTTTCAGCCAAGATCCATCTAACAACAGCAATGATAGCTCTCGATCCACGCCCTTCTCTGAATCCAGCCCGAACCCCTGGCAGCTCCCTGTCAATGTACCACTGCAACCACCCCCAAACTATCATGACAAAAATTTCACGTGCGTTCAATATCAGTGAACAATAGTTCAACAATTTCCGCATTCTGATGAACCACCTCTCTTTGGAATGGGCACAAATATGGAACTCCTCCAGTCGGCCGGCCAGGTAGCCACCCTCCAAATTTCTTGGCATAGACAAGTGAGCACCTCCAGTGCTGCATCTCTTTGTTGAAACATCTCAATTGGTATTCTGTCGATTCCTGGAGCCCAGGTCTTTGCCAATGCCTTCAGTGTAGCTTGGACCTCCTTCTTCAATACCATTGATTTTCGATCATATGCTACCTCCTGAAATGCTTGAATATTGACCAATTTTTCTTGGCACAGTGACTCTGTATTCCTTCAATCCTCCCTGATGCCTCTCTCACCATCCAACATCCTGTCTACAGAATCCTTCAGCATTGCAACTCGAGGCTTGAATTCTTTCTTCAGTTCCTTCAGTTTGAGAAAGGCTGAGTGTGTACTTCCCTTTTTGCTTTCTAACTCCAGGTCTTTGCACTTTCATTATAATACTTTACTTTGTCTCCTTGAGTTGCCCTTTGAAATCTTCTGTTCAGCTCTTTTACTTCATCATTTCTTTGCATTCACTTTAGCTGCTCTATGTTAAAGAGCAAGTTTCAGAGTCTCCTCTGACATGTATTTTGGTCTTTTTTTTTCTTTCCAGTGACCTTTTGCCGTCTTCCTGTATGATGTCCTTGATGTCATCCCACAACTCATCTAGTCTTCGGTTATTAGTGTCCAATGCATCAATTTTATTCTTGAAATGGTTTCTAAATCCAGGTGGGATATATTCAAGGTCATATTTTGGCTCTCATGGACTTATTTTACTTTCTTCAGCTTCAACTTGACTTGCATATAAGCAATTGATGATCTGTTCCTCAGTCCACCCCGGCCTTGTTCTGACTGATGATATTGAGCCTCTCTATTGTCTCTTTCCACAGATGTAGTCAATTTGATTCCTGTGTATTCCATCTGGTGAGGTCCACCTGTATAGTCACCTTTTTTTGTTGTTGAAAAAAGGTATTTGCAAAGAATAAGCTGCTGGTCTTGCAAAATTTATCATATGATCTCTGGCATTGTTTCTATCACCAAGGCCATATTTTCCAACTACCAGTCCTTCTTCTTTGTTCCCAACTTTCACATTCCAATCACCAGTAATTATTAATGCATCTTGATTGCATGTTTGATCAATTTTAGACTGCAGAAGGTGGTAAAAATCAATTTCTTAATCTTGGGCATTAGTGGTTGGTGCATAAATTTGAATAATAGTCGTATTAACTGGTCTTCCTTGTACGTATATAGATATTATCCAATCACTGATGGTGTTGTCCTTAAGGATAGATCTTGAGATGTTCTTTTTGATGATGAATGCAATGCTGTTCCTCTTGAATTTGTTATTCCTGGCATAGGAGACCGTATGATTGTTCAATTCAAAATGGCCAGTATCAATCTATTTCAGCTCACCAATACCTAGGATATCAATCTTTATGCATTCCACTTCATGTTTGACGACTTCCAATTTTCCTAGATTCGTACTTCATACATTCCACGTTCTGATTATTAATGGATGTGTGCAGCTGTTTCTTCTTATTTTGCATCATGCCACATCAGCAAATGAAGGTCCTGAAAGCTTTACTCCATCCATGTCATTAAGGTCAACTCTACTCGGAGGAGATAGCTCTTCCCCAGTTGTATTTTGAATGCCTTCTAGACTAAGGGGCTCATCTTCCAGCACCATATCAGACAATGATCAGCTGCTATTCATAAAGCTTTTACTAGCCAATTTTTTCAGAAGTAGACCGCCAGATCCTTCTTCCTAGTCTGTCTTTATCTGGAAGCTCCACTGAAACCTGTCCACTATGGGTGACCCTGCTGGTATTGGAAATACTAGTGGCATAGCTGCCAGCATCACAGCAGCATGCAAGCCACCACAGTATGACAAACTGACAGATGAGTGGGCTCAAGCATAGCAACGATTGTGAGGAGGGCACAGGACCTGGCAGTGTTTCTTTCTATTGTGCATTGGGTCTCTATGAGTCTAAACCAACTCGAAGTCATCTAACAGCAACAGAGGGTTACAAGGTATTCTTGTGTGTCACAAACAGTTGAGCCTTTGGCTACTAACTGAAAGGTTGGCAGTTTGCATTCATCCAGGGCCACCTTGGAAGAAAGGCCTGGTGATCTACTACTGAAAAATCAATCATTAAAAATCTGATAGTGCTCAGTTCTACTCTGCCACATGTGGGGACTCCATGAGTAGGAACAGCACGACAATGGTTTTTTTTTTTTTTTTAAAGGGGGATAGAGAGAAGTGCAAGGGGGAGAAGAAGGATGGAGTCTAATACAGATTTAAGATATGAACTTGAGGACACACAGTATTTGCACATTTAAACTTTCATTTCTGTACAGCATATTTTTTTAAAATTAATCAAAAATATCTTTTTATTTACTTCTATGCTCGTCCTTTATAGCATCATCAAACTCTTAGATGTCATGTTGTTTATACTACTATTTTTTCAAGAAAAAGTGCTACTTTCCCTATAGGTGTAAAAAGTTGATTAATTTTGAAACAACAACAACAAAAATTAACTTTTGAAACAAAGAGTTTCCTGTACTGAGTTCAGAGCCCAGGAACATTTGGTGGGAGTCACCAGTCTCCCTGGCTACCTGGTGACATGCCCTGGCTCTGCCACTAACTTGATGGTGACCCTGGTGAGTCACTCAAGCTTTCTGGGCTCAGTTAGTTCATTCAGAGGATAATATAGTTGGAGCAGATGACCCTTAAGATCTCTTCCAGTTCTTTTACAGAATGACATTTTCAGCAAATGTACTGACCTACATACTAAATACCCTTGAGAATCAGTTACTTTCTTCATCTGGGGATATGGTTTTCCATGTATTACAGCCCTTCACCTAACTCAGCAGGTGTTGATTAGGATAAAGCCACCTGCTGTTACCCAGATGCTTGTTGTTGCCAGCTGTTAGCGGGTTGGCCTCCGACCCTATGCACAACAGAACAAAATGCTCCCTGGTGCGTGATTGGTTACAGATTGGACCATTTTAATCCATAGGGCTAATTTTTTTAATTAATTTATTTTTTATTATACTTTAGATTGTATTTTTTGTATTGATTTGTATTTTTTATTATACTTTAGATATTGTATTTAGATTAGTATTTGTGACAGAACAAATAGTTTCTCATTAAACAGTTAGTACACATACTGTTTTATGACAATGGTTAACAACACCACTACATGTCAGCACCGTCCCTTGTCAACTTTGGATTCCCTATTACCAGCTTTCCTGCCCCTCCTGCCTTCTAGTCCTAGTCCCTGGACTGTTGTGCCCCATTAGTCTTGTTTTGTTTTATGGGGCTGTCTAATCTTTAGCTGAAGGGTGAACCTCGGGAGTGACTTCATTACTGAGCTAAAAGTGTGCCCAGGGGCCATACTCTTGGGGTTTTTCCAGTCTCTGTCAGGCCAGTAAGTCTGGTCCTTTTTTGTGAGTTAGAATTTTGTTCTACATTTTTCTCCAGCTCTGTCCAGGACCCTCTGTTGTGTTCCCGGTCAGAACAGTCAGTGGTGGTAGCTGGGCACCATCTAGTTGTACTGGACTCAGTCTGGTGGAGGCTGTGGTAGTTGTGGTCCATTAGCCCTTTGGACTAATCTTTTCCTTGTATCTTGTTTTCTTCATTATTCCTTGCTCCTGAAAGGGTGAGACCAGTGGAGTACCTTAGATGGCTGCTCACAGGCTTTTAAGACCCCAGTCTCTACTCACCAAGGTAGAATGTAGAACATTTTCTTTATAAACTGTGTTATGCCAATTGAGCTAGATGTTCCCTGAGACCATGGTCCCCACAGCCCTCCGCCCAGTAATTCAGTTCCTCAGGGAGTTTCGATGTGTCTGTGGAGCTTCCATGACCTTTCCTTGTGCAAGTTGTGCTGGCTTCCCTGGTACTGTGTACTGTCTTACCCTTCACCAAAGTTACCACTTATCATAAGGCTAATTTTTGATCCACTGGCTAATTTCCAGAAGTAGATTAGAAGGTGTTTCTTCCTAGTCTGTATTAGTCTGGAAGCTCTGCTGAAACCTATTCAGCATGATAGCAACACACAAGCCTCCACCGACAGATGGGTGGTGGCCGTGCGTAAGGTGCATTGTCTGGGAATCAAACTAGGGTCTCCCACATGGAAGGTGAGAATTCTACCTAGGCATAAACCCGTTGCCATTGCATCAATTCCCACTCATAGCGACCCTATAGGACAGAATAGAGGTACCAGTGGGTGGGTTTGAACAGTCAACCTTTAGGTTAGCAGTTGAGAGTAAACCATTTGTGCGACTCAGGGACCTTCCTAAAAATCTCTGTTTCTCAAAATCTTACTTGATAACACTAGCCTTTCCAAGGGTCTCTGTAAACCATTTCATCTCTTATTCCTAACTTTTTCAGCTAGAAATGGGATCATAAGTAAACCTCATTAAGTCAGGGACTACGTTTGGTCTACCATCTGTGGTCAACTTAATAGCAACTCCCCTCACAAATGTCCACATCTGAATCTCTGAAATCTGTGACTATGACTATGACACCTTACATGGCAAAAAGGACTTCACAGATGTGATTAAGTTAAGGATCTTGAGATGGAGAGATTATCCTGGATTATCCCTGTGGGCACAATGTAAACATGAAGGGTTCTTATATGGGAAAAAGGAGGGAAACAGCGGTAAATAATGGGATGTGAGAAGTACTCAACCTGCCATTGTTGGCTTTGAAGACGGAGGAAGTGGACCACAAGCCAAGGAGCGTGGGCAGCTTCTAGGACTTGGAAAGTCAGGGAAACGATTCTTCTCTAGAGCCTTTGGAAGGAACGTAATCCTGCCAACACCTTGATTTTATCTCAGTAAGACCCATTTTGGACTTCTGACCTCCAGAGCTGTCATGTAATATATTTGTGTTGTTTTAAGCCACCAAGTTTGTGCAATTTGTTACTGTAGTAACAGGAAACTAAGACACCATTGTAACCTTAGCACAAGCATAGGGCCTGGCACATAATATGTGTTCAATATTTGATGAAAGAATATATGACACAAAATAAAAGAAACACCTCACATCTATTTAGTACATAGCAGGCACTTTATATACATTATGTCATTCAGTCCTGGCAAATCCCTGTGTGGTAGGTATTATTATCCTCATTTAAAGATGAGAGGACCAAGAGGAAAGAGGTTAGGTAATTAGCCCAAGTTCACAAAGTGGGTCAGTGGTTATGAGCAGTTATGAGTGAAGCTCTGGACCAGTTGGCCCATGGTAAGTCCTGGCTCTGCCCCTTTCTTCAGCTGTTCAACTTCAGGCAAGGTGTTGTACCTTCATCTTCTGATCTGTAAAATGCAGACGATAATTGTATCTATCAGAGCTCACTATAAGGGTTAAATGAATTAGAACAAATAATGTCATAGAACAGAACTTGGAGCACAATGAGGGCTCTAAAAATAGATGGCTATGCTTATTATGGAGTCCCTTGGTGGCGCAAACAGTTAAATGCTTGGCTACTAATGGAAAGGTTGGCATTTCAAATCTGCTCAGAGGTACCTCAGAAGGAAGTCCTGGCTATCTACTTCTGAGAAGTCAGCCACTGAAAGTAGCACAGTTCTACTCTGAAACACATGGGATTGCCCTAAGTCAGAATTGACTGGATGGCAACTGGTTTGGTATTTTGTTTGGTTATGTTTATTATAGCCAGTCTGACACTATAAACAGTAGAATGAAGATTGTAAAGAAGTCTTACAAACACAAGATGAGAAAACATGGGAAATCACTTTGTATGTTATAAAGTGATATAGAAATGTAAATGGTTCCTTCTATTATTCTTAACCAATCATTATTGCCTTTACACATTAGTAAGTGGCATAAGAACTTGTACCCCATGATCAGTAAAATTTATAAAATTCAAACTAAAACTGAAAATATGCTTATGTGATTTAGAAAATGGGAGAGAGCAGACCTCAGTTTGATCAATAAGCTTTGTTTGGGGATTTGTTTCAGTAGACTATTTACTACCAACCCCTTGGACACAGAGTGGCGACAGGAGTGGAGCACAGCTTCCCCTTTCCCCATGGTTCCTAGGCCAGCCCATGTGAGGCCAGTGGAATGGAAGACATAGGGAGCAAGAAAACATTTGCAGAATAACAGCAGGTCTGAGGCTCTTCCCCGAGGAAGGTAGGTATGACAACCCCGAGAGCAGTCAATCACATTATGGATTCAAAGTGACTCTACCCATATCCAGCTTTCTGAGAGAGACTTCCTGGTGGTGTTCTGAAGCCTTGCAATGGGAATTCACACTAATTCATCAAGTTCTAAGTGAAAAGATGATACCTTTGATCATCTTCTATCAGGCATCTGTCTGGTAGAGTTGGTGGGAAGGGAGGAAGCATGAGTGAGGACCATACTGGAGAGAATTGAAAGACCCCAAAAAACTTTGACTTGAGGAAGAAAAATTGTAAGAAAATAATAAAACAGTGAAGTACTGAACTTATTTTTAAATCTCAGACTTAAAACTAAAACATTCATCTCTTCAAGTTTGTTTTTTTTCTTAAAGCATATCCCAGTAAACACATTTACTTTGTGCAGGGCATTATATGAAAGAAGCTGCTGTTATGAGTCATGGCGCATGGAGAGCATTTAAACCACGCTGCCATTATTCTGATACGTAAATGCAGCGTTTGTCTTTCAATCCTCAGGCATGTTTTAATCACATTAAGAGCTCAAAAGATCATATCTTTTGGGGCAGTGGTATGACAGACGGTAGTAAAAGATTGACGAATACAGGGATAAACATGTGTCTTCCACTATTCAAGAAACATCATAGCAGCTCAAGATTAGATTTACAGAATCATCCTGCCTACTTTTCCCAAAAACTTGATGAAATTCTTTTTTTATTTTATTTTATTTTTTATTGTACCTCAGGTGAAGGCTTACAGAACAAATAGTTTCTCATGAAACAGTAGTACACATGTTGTTTTATGACATTGGTTAACAACCCCACAAGTTATCAACCCTCT
>NW_004444134.1:4003637-4026939 GCF_000243295.1 Trichechus manatus latirostris | reverse complement strand
CAAAGAAACAGAAGAAACAAACAAACAAAAACCCAACATAAAAAGAAATGCCCTCAGGGCTCCCTCTGCAAGTCTGTGGAAGCTGAAGGGGAGTCTCCCTGCCACGCAGCTCCACCTGGCCAGAAAGGGCTCCCAACTCAAGAAAAGGAAAAGAAAACAAACAAACAATTCAAAACAAACAATTCAAAACAAACAAATTAACAAAAGCCCCGGGATCCCACCAGCACCGCAGCCCAAACCGGGAAGCAGCTCCACACTCGAACAGAGCTCCGCAGCCCCTCGGGAAGAAGCAAAGATGGCGTACGGAGCCAGGTACTTGAGCGGAGGGAGGGGGAGGTGGCGAGAGGCAAGTAAGAAATCAAAAGAAGCAGAAAAAAGCAACACTAGCAGCCAACAAATGGCACTCAGAGAGCCAGCTAGTGCGGGCTGGTGTTTCTGGACAAAAGACTGTGTCTGTGGGAAGCAGAGGGGTCCGAGTGTGGGTGAAGAAGGGTAGAGAGTGGGAAAGCATATATCACAAATTACCAGCGCTCTGCAGCCCCTCAGGAAGAAGCAAAGATGGCGCACGGAGTGAGGTACTAGAGCGAAAGGAGGGGGAGGTGTGGAGAGGCAAGGAAGAAATAAAAAGTGTAAAAAAAGCAACACCAGCAGCCAACACATGGCACTCAGAGAGCCACCCGTTCAAGTGTGTGGAATCCAAGCAGCCGCTGTTTTCTGGTCAAGAGACTGTGGCCGCGGGAAGCAGAGGAGGCTGAGTCAGGGGTGGGGTGGTGGGTGGGACAGCGTATATCACAAATTACCGGTTGTTTTGTCTCCCGCTGGAAGCTCCATGAGGCTGTTTTCTGGTACCCACTGTTTGTTGGTCTCTGATAGGAGTCCAAGATGGCGGATCTGCGCTGCGTTAGCTGGTAGGGGACCTCTGCATGAATCTCTCCTCGCTTTCCATTCTCTGTCAGTTTTCTCACTCCGTTTGGTGTTTGGCTGAGTTCTTTATCTCTTCATTTGATGTTTTAGGGTTCAGGATTGTTGTATTCTCTGTTCGGCTTAGTTTTTCAAATCTTTGCTGTGGAGGGACGGCGTGGTGCTTCTGCCTAGAGCGCCATTTTGCCGGAACTCTCTCAAAATTCTTAATAGCCATTTCTAACACTCTTAAGAATTCACAGCAGTCTTGCCTCCAGAGAAGGCCCAGCTTCTTCCCTTTGCTTCATTCTTTCAGGTAGCCTACAACCCATGTTCCCTTTTAGACCCAGTGAAAGTGTTTTGTCTGTCCCCACATTCTCAGTGGATGGAACATCTCCACCTTCTCCACTGACTCTCTGAAATTCACCCCTCTATCCCTTCTTTGACTTTAGAGGGGCTGCTCCTGTGGGCAACCCTACTCCTGCAGACTGTCTTGTCACCACTTTATCCTCCTTGACGTTATGTGTAGTTCATCTATTCTGTCTTTTAAAACATTAGCATTTGACCCCATTGTCCCTTCCAATGGTTGTCTCGTATCCCCAATTTCCTTTTTTTCTTAACAAAATTTTTCTAAGATAATCCATTCCTATGCCTTCTCGAGGAAACTGTCCTTGATTAACTTTGTCCTGCACACCAGATACATTTTGGCTTCTAATTACTCTGTACTTACTTTTCTCTCTATTCTTATGTGAGTTTGGGTGTGCTTCTTGCCTGCCAAAATGATTGTGAGAGCTTCTAAAGGACTGGAACGATATTGTCTACATCATTGCCCCAGATTTCTAATGCCATGCTGTTATACAATAAATTAGCCAAGAATTAGATTGAAATTCACGTGGGCAGGCAGGCCCTGAGCCTTTTCACTCACTGTTGACACCCAGCACCTAGCACAGTGATTGTGCATGGCAAATACTTGTTGAATGAACGAGTTATTGGAAATATGGTGATAGTATGAGCATATAAAAAGAGAGTACTATGGCATAGAGTTGTATGAGGGATGAGATTCGGGTTCTAAACTGACATATACATGATCCCAAAACTATCATTCTATTTAATAAAAAAATACAGCCAAGTAAATGAAGTGGTTTTGGATTATAACCCATAGTACAAAATAAATATCAATGAACTCAGGCTGCTATAAATTAATGATTAAAAAATAAATACTAGGGATGAAGAGGCAAATCTTAAGTGCAGAAGAAGTCCAACTGATTTATGTAGCTACTCCACCCTCAAGGAGGAGGAGCATAACTCTCTGCTCCTTAAGTGTGGGCTGCCTGTAGTGACTTCCTTCCAGACAGCACAGTATGGAAAAGGAGGAAAAATAGACTAACTTTACAGTGGAGAAATGTGACAAACATTACTACTGTCAGGTGATCAAGGTCAACATCAACAGTGATTAGGTCATGTTGATAGCATGCACTCTTGATATGTTGTGAGAAGAATGGCACTTTACCTCTGTGGTCTTCCTCCCCAAAACCCACGTTGTTGTTAGGTGCCGTCGAAGCAGATTCCAAGTCATGGTGACCCCATGTGACAGAGTAGAACTGCCCCACAGGGTTTTCCTGGCTATAATCTTTATGGAAGCAGATTGCCAGGTTTTTCTTCTTGGAATGGCTGGGTGGGTTCAAACCTCTAACTTTTTGGTTAGCAGCTGAGCTCTTAACCATTTGCTCCACAAGGGCTCCTTCCCCAAAACCATAACCCCATTCTAATCATGAGAAAAACATTAGACAAATCCCAACTGAGGGAAATTCTACAATATACCTGACCAGTGTTTCTCACAACTGTCTAGGTCGTCAAAAACAAGGAAGGTCTGAGGAACTGTCACAGCCAAGACATGACAACTAAATATGATGTGGTGTCCTAGATGGGATCCTAGAACAGAAAAGGGACGTTAGGTAAAAAATAAGGAAATATGAATAAACTACAGGGTTTAGTTAATAAAAAATGAATCAATATTGGCTTATTAATTGAGACATATGTACCATACTAATGTGAGGTATTAATAATAGGGGAATTGGGTGTGGGTATATGGAAACTTTTTGTACTATCTTCAAATTTTTCTATAAATCTAAAACTGTTCTATAAAAAATGAAATTTATTCTTTTAAATAATTCAGCTAAGCATCTCACATCAAAATCTGGTTGTGTCTTAGCTGATCAAACATTTTGGTGCCTTGATTGCGTATTTCAACAGCACATTTCTATTATGATCATAACAACTTCTTCAATTTTGGTGCTGTATCAAATATAAATATAATTCAGTCCCAGTTTGCATAAAGTCACAGTTCTACAGCAGAGAAAGAAAACAATGAGTTAATGAAGTCAAACACTGCTGTAACATTTGGGGGCTTATCTATTTATTTTTAATATTTGATTGTAGTAAAATATATATAACAAAAACTTTTCCATTTTAACTATTTTAAAGTCTACAGTTCAGTGATATTATTTACATTCACCATATTGTTCAACCATCACCACTATTTCCAAACTTTTTTTATCACCCTAAACAGAAACTCAGTACCCTTTAAGTAATAAACCCTCAGTTTCCCCTCTTCCCAGTCTCTGGTAACCGCTAATAAACTTAGGACTCTATGCATCTGCCCATTCTACATCTTTCATATAATTGAGATCATACAATATTTGTCATTTTGTATCTGACTTATTTCACTCAGCATAATATTTTTGGGGTTCATTCATGTTGTAGCATGTATCAGATTTTCATTTCATTTATGGCTGAATAAAATTGCATCTTGTGGATACACTGCACCAATTTTATCTATTTATTTTGTTGATGGACACTTAGGTTGTTTCTCCCTTTTCTGGCTTTTGTGAATAGAGCGGCAATGAACATTGACATACAGTATCTGTTTGAGTTCTGCTTTCAATTCTTTTGGGTATATATACCTAGGAGTGGAGTTGCTGGGTTAGTATATTTTTAACATATTCTCCAATATGGATTCTGGATACAGACAGTGGCAGAATACCCTTGAAATCAGTCTCCAGCTAATAGCCCTAATCATTTCAGTGGGCTTGAGCAGATTTTCTTACTTATCACATACACTTACTTTTTTCTTTTTAAATGTGTGGTAAGAAGGCTAGATGAGAAAAAAGCATCTCGACTCACAGTCGACCTCAGCAAGAGGTCACAAGGAAAGCGTTAGTGATAAAGGAATAAACGTAGAGATGGCTGGTGTTCAACACCCAAGGATGTTGTTTGTTTTACTTTCAAACTATTTGCCTTAGTGTGGTTGACTCTATTGAAGCAAATTCCCTATACATCTCATGAAATTCTGTGCGGTTTAAAAAGTTGACAAAAGCCATGTTATAATAAGACCTATTTCATTTATTTCTTATTTTTGGTGAAAGAATTTTAAAGCTACTTTTTTTTTTTAAATAGATTCACATGGTACAAAATTCAAAAATTACAAAAGGATGTATGGTCAATATTCTCCTTCCAACCTACTTGCTCAGCACACTTAGTTCTCCGTGTACAGGCAACTACATTTCTTATATATAATTTGAGAGATATTTTATCTACATGTAGCATATATGCATTTACGTTTATATTATTAGTTTCCCCCTTTATTATTATTTTTTTCCTTTATTAACAAGTGGTAATGTATCATAGACACTAGACTTTTTACCACTTAATACTATATAGTAGAGATTGTTTAATATCAATGCATAAATTTTTCATTTTTTATAGCTGTATAATATTCCATCATAGCATTATAATAGATTACTTAACCAGTCCCCTACTGATGTAATTTAGGTTGTTTCTAATCTTTTGCTATTGCAGCCAATGTCACAATGAATGACAGTGCACATATTTCATTTTTTCCATATATGAATATATTTGTAGAATAAATTCTTAGAAAAATAACTTTGGGTCAAAGGGTATATACATTTATAATCTTAATAGATATTGCTGAATTCCCCACATAAATTGAAACCAATTTATACTCCCATCAGCTTTTTATAAAAGCCTTTTTTCCTACTACCTTGCCACCAAAGCATGTGAGGTAAAGAATTTAGCTTACCTGAAGTAAAGTGAAGGAGCCCTGGCGGTACAGTGATTAAAATGCTTGGTTGCTAAGCAAAAGGTCTGCGATTGGAACCTACCAGCTGCTCTGCAGGAGAAAGATGTAGCAGTCTGCTTCCGTAAAGGTTACAGCCTTGGAAACTCTGTGAGGGCAGTTCTACTCTGTCCTATAGTGTTGCTATGAGTTGGAATTGACTCAATGACAGTGGGTTTGGTTTTCAGTTAAAGTAAGGTGGCGTTTGTCCTTGATTCCTGAGAAATAACCCATAGAGTAATTGGGGTGCCTTGGTCTGGGACTTCCAGGCCACACCTGAGGATTTGTGCTGGCAAATGGGGACTGGCCAGACCAGAAAAGACTCACCTAGGAGGCCAGTATCAACTAGCCTCGGAGGCATGACTTAGCCTATCATGCAGGACGGGTCAATAAAACTTCATGAAAAGCTTTCTGGCCCATGAAGGGAAGGTGGCATACCCTCCCTGAGACATGGTAGCTCCACACTGGGAATCTTCCCAAACCTCACCCATGCAACTCTTCCTTATGACAATCCTGATTTGTATACTTTTGCTATTATAAATCTATAATCGTAAGTATAGTACTCTCCAGGACTTTTGTGACTCATTCCAGTGAAAGATCAAATTATTCCAAAGGAGAAGGGGGCAGTCAGTAGGTAAAAGTGAAGCTATTGTGTGGATTCCCAAACTTGTGGTTGGCATCTACCTATCTGACCACCTAAAGGTGGTCCTTTTAACCTGTGAGATCTGCCCTTGCTCCATGTGGTGAGGAGCAGAGAGAGTGTGTGCTTCGTAGGAGGCTGATGTCAGAGATGATGGAGAAGTGGGAAGGTGGGGACTGGATCAATCTCTGCATTTTGGAGATTGGAATCATGCTGGTTCTTATCCAAGAAGTTATCCAGGAAACTCGCCCCGTTTTGTGAAAAATAATCCAAGAGCTGGAAAATAGAATCTCAGTGCACATTAATTTGCATTTTTCTTATTATGAGTGAGGTTGAGCATCTTCTCATACATTTACATTTCTGAGAACTTTTCTTTAAAGTTCCATTCTACTGAGTAGTTAGTCTTTTTCTTATTGACTTGTGGGAGCTATTTATGAATTAGGTATATTATCTCTCTGGCTGTGATATGAATTACAAATATTTTTCCCATTTGTTGTCTCCTGAGGGCTACTTTAGCATGGAATTTAGATTTATTATCAATATGCTCTGTCATGTATCCATTTAAGTACTTTATTTTTTAAATTAGAAGTAGTTTTTGCCCCTTGGTATGGACTTGGAAGAAAACATTATATCGAGATACAAATGTAAATATGATTTTGAGTCTTTTGGTAATGAGTAAGTGGACCCTTCCCCTTTGTAGAAGCTTTATGGAACATCTGTAATAGTATCCATCAATTATAAGAATAGAATAACAGTGATAAATTTAAATATTTGCTCTACATAAACCTACTTTTATCATTCTGGCAAGGTCTAAAGCTTGTTTACTAAATAACTGGTAGAAACAACAAATTATAAATACCTTGAGTATAGTTTTCACAAAATCTTTTGATCCCAAGGGCAAAAAGGAATCCTGCATTAGGACTTAATAAAATTTTACTGAAATACCCACTGCCTTTCTGGAATTAAACAAACACCTGGCTGTTGGCTGACATTTCACAGCACATGGGCATCAAGCTTTGTTCTCCAATGCTAGTAGGAAGCATCTGGCTCAGCGTTTGCCCAGAGTTTTATAAACACACCACTCAATTTCACACCCCCAGTGGCTGTCTTGGCCAGACCTGAATGATTGGCCACCAGAAAAGGGAGTGATGGAGGGGCTATGTGGTCACATCAAGACATTTTACCTGCTCTGCCACTCCTTACCTGGAATCCAGGGATCTCAGAGAAGTCCCCGGACATTGAACTTGAAGCCCTAATGAGCTGACACTCCATCGCCTCGGGGAAGCTTTGTGGAGTGAATGTTTAGAAAATGGCTTTCTGCTGCTAAAAAATGTGTGGTTTATCATAACCATAAAAAAATCTTAAATGATCAGGATTAGCCTTCTTCTTCTTTCCTGTGTGTCTTCAATTAGCTGTATAAAAGCAAACCCCTGGCTTTAGAACCAAAAATAGCTGAAGAAAAGTGACGCAGATTTCACTGAGATGAAAGAGTGGAATCCAGAAGCCTAATTAAAAGCAACTGAGAAACCAGTATTTGATACAGAGTTTACTCACCTGAAAAAATAAACCAAGAACTGCAGCAAGCTTTACTGCAGGGCTGTGGGAAAGGGGCTGAGAGGTTTCATGCAGGTCACAGGAAGGCCTAACTCTGCAAGAACACAGAACCTCACTGTTTCTTCATTCTTGGGGTCAGGGGAAGGTCAGCCAGTGGGTTGAGGCCACCACCACTCGGGACTCCCTGACAGCATTCGATTAATAAGAGAAAAAGCGAGCATCCCATGGTGGCAATGGGGAATAGATCTAGCTCCAAACTCTTTGCCTTGTCTGTATTGAAATGTACATGATTAGCTAGCCATAATTTCTTCTCCAGATTATCCGTGCTTCTCTTTCTTCTCACATCTCCTCCCTTCCTTGCTATGCCCAACATCACCTTTCTTAAATTCAGAAATGTTTCTGCGCATTCAGCATATAGATTGTTTTTGATGGCAGAAGCCACAAGGACTTGCTGAAAGAGTTAGCCTGCCTTTATCAAGAGGAAAATTCTCCTGGTTTTGAGATAAATCAAGACCCAAGGTCAGCCAGGAGAGGAAAGAAAGAAATGAATCTCTCTTTTATACTTTGCATATATTTACCCTGCAAATCAGCTCCCCAAATGGAACCCTGGCCAATACACACAGCTGTAGTGAGTCCTCAAAATGCAATCGCATCATGTCCAAGATTTGAGTTGGAAGCAAGAGAAAAGGCTTAGCCTAGTTTTCTTGGCCCTTGACTGCTGCAGGAGAAGCCCTTCATTATTTTCTTTTCCAAATTTGATATTCGTTACCTTGGGGTACGGTGGGAGGTAGGGAATGGAAAGATGTATATGCTGTCTCAGAACAAGAGCAGTGGCTTTATCTCTGCATGGAAAGCACAGCACTGTTTTTAGAACATGCTGTCCAAGAGGCAGGGACTAGATGCTTTTCCCCCTGTGGGGGGGTCACAGGCAGATTTTCTTTATTTTGCAGTTTGTCAAATGGAATCCAGAGCATAGTGAGTCCATTGACACTGGGTATCAGCCACCATTTGAAAATGCAGAATGAACATCAGAAATGAGAGTCCAATAAGAGTATTTTACATTGATATTACTGTTGTCCCCTCTTAAATATTTGGGGGACAACCAAGGACCTCATACTTTGCAGGGTGTTGCAGAGAGGTTTTATATTAAGTACAAAAGATGTGACCATTATCTCTGAGGAGCCAACTGTCTTATGGGAACATGTTTATATAAACATAGGAACATTCACCACTGTTACAGAGTGTTGTTCCTTTTGCTTCTTTTTTTTTTCTCCTAGTAGAGAGAATTCTCTTCTCTTCTTCTGTCTCCTCTGCCCCCATATCTCATCATGAAACTTCCCCGTCTGAAGCTAAGCACTGACATTTAAAGATCGTCACCCTCTATTCAGCATAATGAGGTTACTTGCTTTGTCAAGTAAGTTTTTGCTCTTATTGTTCATTTTGGGGACCCAAGGGCAGAGATGTATCCGACTATATTTTTAAGTAGTCTGTACAAGACTTCTCTCTTTCTTTATTTTTTTTCTTTTTATCTCAGATTTTCCACCTACTCCCCCATTTCTATCCCTAGGCCCTGTATAAGCTGCTTTATATATGTCTCTAAATAATTATCTATTCTTTTTATAAAATATATTGTGTTGTCTTGTATGGTTATGTGTTTTAACTCACATAAGTGGCATTGTGATATAAAGTGCATTCTTTTTATTAATTTTTCCCACACAACACCATGCTTCTAAGGTCTATCCATTTTCCTATAGTATATCTTATTATTTTCCATTGCTTCACAGACTGTCACAGTTCACATATGCCCCACTAGTCTCTGCCACTACTCAACTCTGCAAACTACTCAACTGTGATTGGCAGAGACTACCTTCTAGAAAGAGAAGATGGAGAAAGTGTGCTTGGGCTGGGTTCTCTAGAGAAGAAAAACTAGTGAAGCATATATATATATACACATACACACACACACACACACACAGATTTATATTAAGGAAGTGGCTAACGTGGTTGTAGACTCTGCAAAGTCCCAAGTCCATGGGTCAGGCTGGAGGTTTCTCCTGACTCACATAGCCACAGGGCTGACAAACCCAATATCAGCAGGTAAGATGGCAGGCCTCTGGCTCACAAGTTCAGAAGGTTGATGAATCCCAAGATTGCCAGGTAAGCTGCTAGTTCAAGTCCCAAGAACTGGAGGTCAGATGGTGAGCGAGCCAGGTGCAGGATCCAGAGTGAGCAAAAGCCCGCAAGTTTTGCCAGAAAGTTCACATATATTGAATTCAGGCCACAGCCTTAAGGAAACTCCCTTTCAACTGATTGGCTGACCATAGCAGATCTCATCATGGAAGTGATTATATTATATCAAATCTCATTATGGAGGTGATTACATCATTACATAGCTGCCAAACTATATCATAACTGCCAAGTTGACAGATGACCTTAACCATCACAGTCCACCCCCTGACAACTTGATACCTGTACACATCTGCTAAAACCATACACAGTGTTTAAATAAAGACAATTATAAAGTCATGCTTGAGCCTAACATGGTACAACTAACATGCATACAGCCGAAAATTCACTAGCCCTGTTTACATCTTACGTAACAGTCATACAAACTTAGGCTTCAATCTTGGCTGCACTTTTGGGCAACACAGTAAACATCTCTGCATGTATGATAAATGAAAAATGGGATATCAGGACTTATTCACAGAGGTGTTGGGATGATTTAGTGATGTGACAAGAATAGAGTAGCTCACAAGGTTATGGTATGTAGCTATTACTGAATTCAATACTGTAAGGGTTAAGTGCTATGTGGAGGTTCTAACAACATATATGAGAAGCAAAGGTTATAGGCAATCAGGAAATCTCAGTGATTAGAATGGTTTTCTCCTTCATGTGCAAGTGTACTTAATGCAAATAGTAGCTAGAAGCAGTGAAGATAAGTGCTCTTACTTGATCACAAACAGAATTCAACTCTGGATACTACAGCTGTGATAGTAAAGGTTGCATGTCAGCTTGGCTGGGCCATGATTATCAGTGGTTTGGCAGTTATGATGTAGTTTGGCAGTCGTATGATGATGTGATCACTTCCATGATGAGATTTGATATAATGTGATCACCTCTATGAAGGGATCTGCCGTGAGTAGCCAATAGTTAAAGGGAGTTTCCTTGGTGGTGTGGACTGCATCCAATGTAGGTGGACTCTTTAGCAAGGCTTGCAGTTTTTTGCTTTCTTTGGATCCTGCAGCTGGCTCTTGTTAATCTGAACTCTGGTTGGGACTTGAGCTAGCAGCTTACCTGCTGTCTTGCCTGCCGATCTTGAGATTCATTGGTCTTCAAAGCCTGTGAGCAAGAACCCTGCTGTCTGACCTGCTAACCTTTGGTTCACCAGCCCTTGCTCCTCCAGCCTGACCCACGGACTTGGGACGTTCCAGCCTCTACAACCACGTGAGTCATTTCCTTGATATAAATCTCTATATATAGGGTCACTGTGAGTTGTACTTGACTCCATGGCAATGGGTTATATAGATATTTATATACTTTACTGGTTTTGCTTCTCTAGAGAACCCAGCTTAAGACAATAACTTATAAAATTTCAACCACAGGTTGCTAGACTCATATCAGCAACACTAAGCATTTCACACCAGACTTAGAAATGCAAAATAGTCAGACTTTTAAGGAAACAGCCATAGCATCTTGGCAATAGCAACCCAGAGGAAGGAGTATATTAAGATTTATCAAGTACTAAAATGTTCAAAAGGCAATGTTCTCCTTTTTGGTTGTTCGTAGGCTGGGAAAATCTGCTGCAAAAGACCTCTTTAATGTTCTAAAATGCAAAGATGTCACTTTGATGACTAAGGTGCATCTGACCCAAGCCATGGTATTTTCAATCATTTCATTTGCATGATACATGAGAATGCTGGACAATGAAAAAGGAAGACAGAAGAAGAAATGATGCATTCAAATTGTGGTGTTGGTGAAGAATATTGAATATACCATGGACTGCCAGAATAACAAACAAATCAGCCTGAAAGAAATAAAACCAGAGTGTTTCTTAGTATCGAGGATAGAGAAACTTCATCTTGCTTACCTTCGATGTGTCATCAGGAAAGACCAGTCGCTAGAGAAAGACATCCTATTCAGCAAAGAAGGGGATCAGCGAAACTGAGGAAAGTCCTCAATAAGATATACTGACACAATATCCTCAACAAAGGGCTCAAATATGTCAAAGATCATGCAGATAGCACAGGACTGGGCAATGTCTCCCTCTGTTATATATAAGGTCGCCATGAGTCAGAGTCAACTCAATGGCAACTAACAACAAATACATTACAGATGCTACACAAAACTGTGGAAGAAGCAAGAAAAATGATGGACTAAGTGGAAAACAGATGAGAAGTTTGAGAATTTTGCCTAGAAGAGAAGCCCACTACCTGTTTTTGTAAGTAAAGTTTTATTGGCACCCAGCTCTGCCCACTTGTTTTTGTATTGTCTATAGTAGAGGTGAGTAGTTGTGACAGAGACTATCTGGCCCACAGAGCCTAAAATATTTACTATCTGGCCCTGCATAGAAAAATTTGTTGACCCCTGGACTAGAAGGAGGAGTCATAGAATATTTATGTTTACTGTGGTTTAACATGAATTCTGTACCTGGAAAGGTCAGACGAAACAGAGAGGAAATGAAAACCTGAGGAAGCAAAATTTAACCTCACTTTTTGTGATCTTTATACGTCTGTACAAAAAAAAAAAATTATATATACATATATATATTTAAATCTTTCAATAACATGGGCTCAGATCAGCTGGATCAGGTAACCCACTACGGACAAACATTGGCTCACAAATGTCTGCTGAGGCAAGGATGTTCTCAAAGTCTAACTCTCCATTTCCAGATAAAAACAAAGAAACCTAATTTCTGAAGAGTTAGGGAGGACTCTGCACCCTAAATCAGCTATTACTAGCCTCCTTTCACAACTAAGTGGCAGGACTTATGATTTAATAAGAAAAACATACACTGAGAACCGTGCTCCAAAACTGCACCGTGAAATCTGACCCTAGGTGCATGGAATTCCCCTTTCAGACCCCAAATCTCTTGGTATATTTATGTAAACAGTTCACGGACACAGTTCAGAGGCACAGGGCCCCAGGGAAAGATTCCCCAAGAAAGTCAGCCCTTACCAGGTTATCACGTAGTTGCTTCGCACAAAAATGCTTTCTTTTATCACTGTCATATACGAAACAAGAAGCAGAGACTTGATGAAGGCGCCAAGAAAGAATACAGACTAGAAGAGCAGAGAATTTAAAGACAGATGATCTGCCTTCAATCTCAGTCTCCTCTCTTTCAAAAATGGAAGCCTAGGTAACTAACCTAATCTGTCTCAGCTTTATTTTCCTGAACTTTAAAAAGAAAGGGGTGATGCTGATACACCTACTCATAGTCTTAGGATCTTTGAGAGAGTTATTTTCACAGCCATTCATGACACTCTCCAGAGTGCTGCAATTTTTTATTGGGTCCCCAAACTGGGAGCCTTGGATTCTTAGACTCTGACACCCTCCTGGTGTACCGACTCCTTAGGTCCTCCTCAGAGCCCCCTCCCACCAGGAAGTTTCCATGCACACCACGTTGCTTTCCTTGCCTGCAGTCAGCCTGACTCCAAGACTTGCTCAGAGCCGCTTGACTGTTAAGTTAGATAGATTCCTGGACCAACTCAATGGGGACTTGAGGGGCAAGCACCAGAATGATCATGCCCATGCTTATTTTTTAGGATGAATTTTGGAAGTGAAATTGTAGCGAAAGAACTTGTGTTTTACATACTGAATTGCAAGAGCTCTTTATATATAAAAGATACTGGTCCTTTATCTAGAATATATATGGCAAATATTTTTCTGCTTTGTTAGGTAACATTTAATTCTGCTTATGTAACTTACTACATACAGTCAGATTTATTGATGATTTATTTTATAATTCCTGACTTTGGTGTTATTTTCAAAAAGGGCCTTTCAAACACCAAAATTATGTAAATATATATCTAACTTTCTTCTACTACTTTTAAAGTTTCATTTTTAACAATTTATCTCTTTATCCATCTGACATTTATTTTGGAACAAGGTAAAAAGCTTGTTTAACTTTTTTCCAGATAGATAAGTAGTTTTCCCAGTACATTTAATTACATATCTGTCCTTTCCCTAATCACATAAAATGTTGTATTTTTCATATATCAAATAATTACATACACTTGTGTCTGTTTCTGAATTTTGTATCCTGTTCCTAAATCTGGTCTGTCTCTTCTTCTGCACTAATAGAAGCCTGTTTAACTATGTAGCATAATACATATTAACACATGATAACAAAAATAAACTCTCATCATCATTTTTTTCTTATTCTCTTCCATTTATTCTGCCAGTTGAAATTTACAATCACTCTTTTAAGTGAAAAAAATTTAATTGACATTGCATTAAAATATCAAATTCACTTGAGGGTAATTTGTTGTTGTTAGCTGCCAGCTGCCTCAGAATCGGCCTGGACTCATGGCAACCTCATGCACAAGAGAACACAATGCTGCCTGGTCTTGCACCATCTCCATGATTGGTTAGGGCCACTGTGATCCATTGGGTTTTCATTGGCTGATTTTCAGAAGTAGATCTCCAGGCCTTTCCTCCGAGTTTGTCTTAGTCTGGAAGGTCTGCTGAAACCTGTTCAACATTATAACAACGAGCAAACCTCCACTGACAGATGGGTGGTGGCTGTGCATCAGGTGCATTGGCCTGGAATCAAACCCAGATCTCCTTTATGGAAGGCGAGAATTCTACCACTGAACCACCACTGTCCTCTTGAGGATAATTCACACTGACGCGCTATATCTTTCCATCCAGCAACCTGCTATTTCTTGCCATTTAGTATCTCCTTTTTTGGTCACATAATCAAGTTTTGCAGGATTTTTTTTTTTAATGTATAAGTTTTCTATATTTTCTGTTAAGTTTAATTCATAGGCATTTCACATATTTTAAAGCTTTTGTGAACATCTTTGTGGTTTCTAATTCTTGCCAGCATGTAGATAATATTTTTATTATTATTATTACTTTCTGTTGTAAATGGATGCCTCGCTACAATTGCTAACTTGTTCTGAAATATTATAGGAAATTTTCTTAATTTTCAGCTAACTTCTTAATACCTGAAGAGAACTCTTAATTTCACCATACCTGTAAATAATTAAATGCTGTCATCTCACTGATGTTTATGTCTCTTTTATCCCTCTTGTTTCACTGTGTTGTTTCTAATCAACAGTAGACAGGTTCATGCCACTAGAGTGGTCATCATGGGCTTCCTTTTCTTGACTTTAGTAGAATTGCCTTTTATTTACACCCTTAAGTATGATTTTGGGAGTTGGTTTGAAATTGATATTCTTTATCATATTTAAGAAGCATCCAGTTTGGATTTTCTGAAAGTTTTCATTAGGAATGAAACTAGAAATGAATGTCAAATTTTACAAATAACCTTTGTGTATCTATTTAAGATTGGTCAGAGCATCATCTGCTTTGTTGCAAAGATACGGATAGACTGACTACGATTGAATCAACTTTAACTTTTAGAAGATATGCTACTTTATCATGGGTTTATGTATTGATATTTACTCATAGATATTTTTCCTTTTGTTTTCTTTGTTAGAAAAATTACTTGATGTGATTTTCATATTTTTGTTCTGTTAAAATTATCATTCCCTAAAAGTCAAAAAGGAAAAAAGCCCTTAAAAGCCCAGAAAATAATTGGTTTGTAGGACTTTTCTGGAGCTAATTCTTTGACAACTTTTTTCCGATTTCTTCCAAGTGTCTTGGTTATCTAGTGCTGCTGTAACAGAAATACCTCAAGTGGATGGCTTTAACAAACAGATACTTATTCTCTCACAATCCAGGAGGCTAGAAATCCAAATTCAGGGTGCCAGCTCCCAGGGAAGGCATTCTCTCTCTGTTGGTTCTGGGGGAAGATCTTTATTATCAATCTTCCCCTAGTCTAGGAGCTTCTCAGTGCAGGGACCCCAGGTCCAAAGAACATGCTCCACTCCCGGTTCTTCTTTCTTGGTAATATGAGGTCCTTCTCCTCTCTGTTAGCTTCTCTCTTTTATATCTCAAAAGAGATTGATTCAAGATACATTTTAATCCTGTAGATTGTGTCCTGCTTCATTAACATAACTGGTCTAATCCTGCCTCATTACATCATAGAAGTTAGGATTTACAACACACAGGAAAATCACATCAGATCACAAAATGGAAGACAGTCACACAGTACTGGGAATCATGGCCTAGTCAAGTTGACACACATTTTTGGGGGACACAGTTCAATCCATAACACCGTGGTACTGACCTGTTCTAATTTTCAATATCTCTTTCTTCTCAGTTCAATTGCATTGCAATTTTTCATTTTATTAGCATAGATTTATACATAATACAGTTTTCAGAATGCTGAAGCTCACTTCAACATTTGTGTTGATGGAAAAGATGGTTGAGTTGATGGAAACAGGAACAAGGGAAGAATGTGCACACTCCCCACAGACCTCTGTGGGATGCAGCACTCTGATCTTGAGAAACTTGAGGAAGCTCGTGGGGTGCTACCCAGCCTTGACTGCTGAAAAGGAACACAGGATAGTTATGCTATAAGAGTAAAAACTGACCTGAAAAAGCCAGGATGGCCTGAGTTATGCTGTAGTTTCTCACTCATGCCACGTGTCTAACCTGGGTTAGTAGGGAGCTTCTTTGTCATCCTTAACAACTTCACAACCTTGCCTAGAGCAATGCCTACTGGTGCTGACTTCTGCGGTTCTCAGTTTAACCCCTAAGAGTGAATGATGTAGGATATTGTGTTGTCTGGGAGAGAAGAGATGGATTGCCTCTCTAGTGCCCATCAAATCATTCACAGAGGGGACTGTTGTCTTTGTCAGAAAAAGGCTGGACACGCAGGGAAGGAAACCATAGTCCTAGGCGAGTGCAGTAACTATGAGGCTGGTAGAGGGGATTACCACATAGAGACCTGTTGGCATTTCATTAGGAATGGTTGACATTTTATCATTCACTACAGTGAAGAACAGCCAGAGCTTTCCCATGTTGGGGAGGCTCTTCAGTAGGCAATTATTTTCTGTCCACAAGACTGCTTGGTAGAGATGCTATGGAGGCAGTGTTTTGCCTGAGTCAATGATTTTTAGCATTTTCTGGGCTAACATTTGATAAAAAGCTAAGGGCTCTCTTCAGAAAGAAAACGTGTACACATATACATGTACAAACACAATTTTGCTTATAATTTCAGTGAATTCACAGTCTCCCTGAAGCTTATTACCACCCTCTGTGAGTATCTCTGAATTATGGTCCTTCCAACCCTGCAGTTCTAAGAAAGTTATTTTGTATCGCTAAACTGTAAAAGAATCTTTTTTTTTTTTTTTAATTTTGTCATTGTTCCCCTAACTGGTCATGACTTTATTGTATCATGAGCTGCATATAGAGGAGGTAGGGGTGGCAATGAATATGATGTAGCTGAAGGGCAGCACTTCTTTGGGAGCAGTCTTGGCCAGGTCCATCTCAGGGAGGGGGAAGTCCTGCTGTTGGGCCAAGCACAGCCTCTATCTCTGCCTCATGAATACTCCATTCATGTCCCCATTGTTGCTGTAAGCCTCTGTGGCTGCAGACCACTGAGAAAGGAGTAGTAGTTTGTTGTCTGTAAGAGATAATTACCAGGAATAGTTTAAATTATTTCCACTTAGTAAGAAAAGAGGAAAAATAAACACGAGGATCAATTCCACCCATGAGTGGGGCTTTCAGAGTATAGTCAGATATGGAGGACACCAAAAATTCATTCCTCTCCCCACAACCTGACTCAAAAGTTATTGTTAGTTGTCATTAGGTCTGTTCCAACTCATGGTGACCCCGTGTATAACAGAAAAAAGTGTTGCCTGGTCCTGCATCAGCTTCATGATCATTGGTATGTTTGAGTATATTGTGGTTGTTGTGTCAATCCTTCTCATTGAGGGGTTCCATCATTTTCAGTGACCCTCTACTTTACCAAACATGATATCGTTTTCTAATGATTGATCCTTCCTGATGACATGTCCAAAGTAAGTGAGTTGAACTCTCACTATCTTCACTTCTAAGGAACATGCTGGTTCTATTTCTTCTAAGACTGATTTGTTCATTCTTTTGTCAGTCCAAGGTATATTCGATATTTTTTTGCCAACACTACAGTTCAAATGTATCAATTTCTCTTCTGTCTTCCATTTTCATTATCCAACTTTCACATGCATGTGAGGTAATTAAAAAGACCATGGTTTACATCAGGGGCACCTTAGTCATCAAAGTGATATCTTTGCTTTTTAAGACTTTAAAGAGGTCTTTTGCAGCAGATTTGCCCAATGCAATACATCATTTGATTTCTTGACTGTTGCTTTCATGAACGTTGACTGTTGATCAAAGTTGAATGAAATCTTTGACAACTTCAATTTCTTCTCCATTTACCATGACGTTGTTTATTGGTCCAGTTGTGAGGATTTTTGTTTTCTTTATGTTCAGGTGTAATCCATACTGAAGGCTATAGTCTTTGACTTTCATCAGTAAGTGCTTCATGTTGCCTTCACTTTCAGCAAGCAAAGTTGTGTCATCTACGTAACAGTGGTTGTTAATTAGTCTTCCTCCAATCCTGATGTCATGTTCTTCTTCATATATTCTGGCTTCTTAGATTCTTTGTTCAGTATACAGATTGAATAAGTTAGGTGAAAGGATACAACCCCGCCGCATAAACTTTCCAGGGGATTGGGTACTCATGAAGGTCAGGGTAAGCATTTTCTATGTCACAATTAGGAGTTGGGCAAAGGGTAGAGCTTACATTCACTATGACTGTGTGTGGCTTCTCTTTAAGTAAGGACAATGTTTGTATTTCTAGAAGAGCTAGCTCAGGAGGCAGGGCCAAGATGGCAGCACAGTCAGATGTTTTTGTGGTCCCTCTTACAACAAAGACCCAAAATAACAAGTGAATCAATGATATATGACAATCTGGGAGCCCTGAACATCAAAAGCAGAGTTGAAGAATTGGAATGAGTGGCAGGGGGAGGGAGAGACTGTTTGGAAGCAGCAAGGAGTTGCCAGACCTGACCCTGCAGGAGCCAGTGCTCTTTGGGCCAGATTGGCTCGCATGCGCAGTGAGGCAAGCAGTGGCACTCAGGAGACGTTTTCCACATTGGGAGAGACCCAGCATCAGAGAGTCTACTCAAGCATCCAGAACCAGTGAAAATCAGCACTCAGTTGGCAAAAGATAAGTACTTGCGCCTGACCTACCATGTGGATCAAAAACCATCCGCTTTAGGAAAAACCTCTTTCCCATTAACCTGCCCTCTCCCAGCTCTGCACTGGTCCTCAGCCAGCTTTAGCAATTGCCAAGTCCCCTGGGCTGGAAGTAGGACCCGTCATGCACCCTGAGCCATTCTCCTGGCCTTGGAGAGGGAATAAATTAACAAACAGGGAAAAAACAATTTGCCAGCTACCCTAAGCCAGGAACTCAGGGTAAGCACAGATCCTTGCCTAGGCACAAGCATAAGTGGTGCCTTTCACCTCTGCATAGACCTGTGTGGGCCCATTTCAACAGCACAGGCCCTCATTACCACAGTACAACACAGTATATACCTGAAGTCTAACCTTCAACAGTATCAGCTATATGGTGAAGTGTCATGTTTGTGATGTCTGACACTGTTCTGCCCATTAAGCAGGGTCCTCACCTACCCACATCAGGGGCCTAAGGACTGGTAGCTCCACCCACATCACCTAGCCACCCACGACAGGGGTGCAAAAATAAGTGGTGCCCCCCAGTTCTTACAGCCAACGGCATTGGGTGCTCATAGTCCAGCTTCAAAACCCACCCACCTACATGCTGTAGGGAACAGGGACATACTTTCCTCCCAGACACTCAAGGACAGCTGTCAGCCCCCTGCCTTGCTCAGAACATTACTGCCTACTACATCCAGATACCTATGCCTACTCCAATCACCCATGTCTGTCTAGGACTGTAGGTGAGAGCCTGCACCACACACTTGGTGACTGACTCCCTGGACACCTGAGCTGAATTCATACAAGAAAAGTAAATAGACTTCTGGGTTCACATACCTAATAACAGATCTAACCACCTGGTGACAGGACATTAGAGCTTCAAAGGCACCAATAATCAAACTAGCTCACACAAGCAGCCTATTTGGACATATCAAAACAAAACAAAACAAGAAGCTAGGACATAGTAAGCTAACATAAAATAAATAAATACAATAACTTTCTGATGGCTCAGAGACAACAGTCAATATCAAATCACATAAACAGGCAGACCATGACAGCTTCAGCAAGCTCCCAAAATAAAGAATCAGGAAATTTTCCAGAGGAAGAGAATTTCTTGGAATTACCAGAGGTAGAATACAAAAGATTAATATACAGAACTCTTCAAGAAATCAGGAAGGAGATCAGGCAAAACTCAGAACAAATCAAGGAACACACAGACAAAGCAATAAAGTATATTAAGAAGGTTATTCAAGTATAATGACAAATTTAATACGTGGTAAGAATCCATAAAGAGATGGCAATCAGAAATCCAGAAGATTAACAATAAAATTTCAGAATTAGAGAGCTCAATAGAAAGTCATAGGAGCAGAACTGAGGCAATAGAAGTCAGAATAAGTGAGACTGAAGATAAAGCACTTGACACCAACTTATTTGAGGAAAAGTCAGATAAAAAAATTTTAAAAAACAAAGAAACTCTAAGAATTATGTAGGACTCTATCAAGAGGAATAGCCTATGAGTGACTGGAGTACCAGAACAAGTGATTGGAGTACCAGAGATTGGAGTAACAGAAAATACAGAGATAATTATTGAAGATTTGTTGGCAGAAAACTTCCCTGATATCATGAAAAGATGAGAGAATATCTATCCAAGATGCTCATCGAACCCCAAAAAAGAAAGTCACCAAGACATATTGTAATTAAACTTGCAAAAACCAAAACCAAAGAGAGAATTTTAAGAGTGGCTAGGGATAAATGAAAAGTCATCTACAAAGGAGAGTCAATAAGAATAAGCTCGGACTACTCAGCAGAAATGCAGGCAAGAAGGCAACAGGATAACACATATAAAGCCTTGAAGGAAAAAAATTGCCAATCAAGAATTATATATCCAGCAAAACTGTCTCTCAACTACACTGGTGAAATTAAGGCATTTCCAGATAAGTAGAAGTTTAGGGAATTTGCAAAAACCAAACCAAAATTACAGGAAATACTAAAGGGCGTCCTCTGGTTAGAAAATTAATAACATCAGATAACAACCCAAGACTAGAACACAGGATGGAGAAACGAGATATCAACCCAGATAGGGAAGTCACAAAAATAAATCAAGTTAAAACACTGAATATAGAGAAACAGAGATATCAATATGCAAAAGATAACATCTTTTTTGTAAAAGATCACAAAAAAGAGGGACTAAAAATTGTAGTCATATATTTTTCATATGGAGAGGAAGTCAAGGCAATATAAAGAAATAAAAGACTGGTTTCAACTTAGAAAAATAGGGGTAAATATAAGGTAACTACAAAGGAAACTAACAATCCTACACATCAAAATGAAAAACAAGAAAAACATAAAGACTCAGCAAATACAAAATCAACAACAATGTAAAAGATGAAAAGAAAACACGTAAAGAAAAATGACTCAGCACAGAAAATTAATTGGAGCAAAGAAACTGTCAACAGCACACACAAAAGACATCAAAATGACAGCACTAAACTCATACCTATTAATAATTACACTGAATATAAATGGACTAAATGCAATGATAAAGAGACAGAGAGTGGCAGACTGGATGAAAAAAAACCCCACAATCCGTCTATATGCTGCCTGCAAGAGACACACCTTAGAATTAAAGACACAAACAAACTAAAACTCAAAGGATGGAAAAAAAAAATCAAGCGAATAACACTCAAAAAAGAGCAGGAGTGGCAATATTAATCTCTGAAAAAATAGACTTTAAAGTAAAATCCAACACAAAGGATAAAGAAGGACACTATATAATGATTAAAGGATCAGTACACCAGGACACAACTATAGTAAATATTTATGCCCTCAATGACAGGGCTCCAAAATACATAAAACAAACAGCATTGAAAAGAGAGATAGACACATTAATAGTAGGGGACTTCAAAACACCACTTTCAGTGAAGGACAGAACATCCAGAAAGAAGCTCAATAAAGACATGGAAGATCTAAATGCCACAATCAACCAACTTGATCTCATGGATATATACCGAACATTCCACCCAACAGCAGCCAAGTATACTTTCTTTTCCAATGCACATGGAACATTCAGGATAGACCACATATTAGGCCACAGAGAAAGCCTTAACAGAATCCAAAGCATTGAAATGTTACAAAGCATCTTTTCTGACCATAAAGCCATAGAAGTAGAAATCAATAACAGAAAAAACAAGAAAAAAAAATCAAAACACTGGGAAACTGAACAACAACTTGCTCAAAAACTACTGGATTATAGAAGAAATTAAGGATGGAATAAATAATTCATAGAATCAAACAAGAATGAAAACACATCCTACCAGAACCTTTGGGAGACAGCAAAAGCAGTGCTCTGAGGTCAGTTTATAGCAATAAATGCACACATCCAAAAAGAAGAAAGGGCCAAATTCAAAACATTAACCCTACAACTGGAACAGGTAGAAAGAGAACAGCAAAAGAAGTCCTCTGGTGCCAGAAGAAAGGGAATAATAAGAATTAGAGCAGAATTAAATGAAATAAAGAATAGAAAAACAATTGAAAGAATTAACAAGACCAAAATCTGGTTCTTTGAAAAGATCAGCAAAATCGATAAACCGTTGGCCAAACCGACAAAAGAAAAACAGGAGAGGAAGCAAATAACCCATATAAGAAATGAGATTGGTGATATCACACCAGACCCAACTGAAATTAAAAGAATCGTAACAGAATACTATGAAAAATTGTACTCTAACATATTTGAAAACCTAGAGGAAATGGACAAATTTCTAGAAACTCACTACTTACCTAAACTAACACAAACAGAGGTAGAACAACTAAATAAACCTATAATAAAAGAAGAGATTGAAAAGGTAATTAAAAAACTCCCAACCAAAAAAAGCCGTGACACTGACAGTTTCACTAGAGAATTCTACCGAACTTTCAGTGAACAGTTAACATCACTACTACTAAAGGTATTTTAGAGCATAGAAAATGATGGAATACTCCCAAACTCATTCTATGAAGCCAGCATAACCCTGATACCAAAACCAGACGAAAACACTGCAAAAAAAGAAAATTGTAGACTAATATCTTTCACGAGCATTGACGCAAAACCCCTCAACAAAATTCTAGTCAATAGAATTCAACAACATATCAACAAAATAATTCACCATGATCAAGTGGGATTTATACTAGGTATGCAGGGATGGTTCAACATTAGAATAACAATCAATGTAATCCATCACATAAATAAAATAAAAGACAAGAACGACATGATCTTATTATCAATTGATGCAGAAAAGACATTTGACAAAGTCCAACACCCATTCATGATGAAAACTCTCAGCAAAATAGGAATAGAAGGGAAATTCCTCAACATAATTAAGGGCATTTATACAAAGCCAACAGCCAACATCATCCTAAATGGAGAGAGTCTGAAAACATTCCCCTTGAGAACAGGAACCAGATGAGGATGTCCTTTATCACCACTCTTATTCAACTTTGTGCTAGAGGTCCTAGCCAGAGCAATTAGGCTGGAAAAAGAAATAAAGTGCATCCAAATTGGTAAGAAAGAAGTAAAAGTATCTCTATTTGCAGATAATATGATCTTATACACAGAAAACCTCAAAGAAAACTACTGAAACTAATAGAAGATTTCAGCAAAGTATCAGGATACTAGATAAACATAAATAATCAGTTGGATTCCTCTACACCAACAAAGAGAACTTCCAAGAAGAAATTACCAAATCAATACCATTTACAATAGCCCCCAAGAAGATAAAATACTTAGGAATAAATCTAACCAGAGA